>NC_056731.1:804381074-804558574 GCF_019279795.1 Protopterus annectens | reverse complement strand
AACTCTGCTGTAGCAGCTGGTTCAAAGGGGGGAAGAGTGAGCTTTTCCAATACAAAGTTAAGGTCCCAGGCTGGAGTCGGAGATCTCCTGGAGGGTCTTAAATTTTTGGCCCCTATAAGGAATTGTTTTAGCAAGGGGCGAGAGAAGAGGGGTGGCTCAGAATTATAATGTGCTGAAATGGCAGAGACATGAATCTTAATTGATGAGAAGGACAGGCCCTTGTGGAGCATTTCTGTTAAAAAATCTAGAATAAAAGGTAACCTGGGCACAGTTGTGCCCATCCCCTAAGTCTGGCTCCAGGAACAGTATCTTTTCCACTTTTCAGAATAGGATTTTCTAGTACTAGGCCTCCTTGCCTCAAGAATGACATCCAGCACCTGCTTACTGAGGGTTGCTAGAGGAGAGCTCAAGGAATTAGCCAGGCTGCAAGATTCAGGGTTTGAAGCTGAGGATGCAGAATCTGACCCGCTTGCTGGGAGAACAGGGAAGGGGCCCAAGGCAGGTGCCATGGTTGTAGCAGTGTCAGACTGCGCAAAAGGTGGCACCAGTGCTGGCAAGGCCAGTCTGGTGCACTCAGTATTGTCCTTGGCTTGTCCTGTTTGATCTTTAGTAGGACCTCCGAGAGGAGAGGCAGAGGGGGAAAGGCATAAACCGAGAGGCTTTCCCAGGTAAAGGACAGGGCATCCACTTTCCAAGTTTGACTGTGGGAAGTTCTGGTGCAGAATTTGTTCAGTTGGTAGTTCTGAGGGGTGGCAAACAGGTCTACCTCTGGAGTCCCCCATTTGTTCCTCAAGAGCTTGAATATTTTGGGTTCTAGTTTCCATTCATGTGGGTCCATGAGATTTCTGCTTAAGTCGTCTACCAATGAATTTAGTTCACCTGGCAGGAATTGAGCTTGTAGGTGCACTTGGTTGCTCAAGGCTGTGTTCCACAGAGCCATTGCTAGTCTGCAGAGAGGGTAGCAGTGGGTTCCACCCTGCTTGTTTATGTACTACATAACTGTGGTGTTGTCTGTCTTTACCAATAGTTGTCCTGGAAGAATAAGGTCTTTGAAGGCTGTCAGAGCATTCTGTACAGCTAACATTTCTTTTTGACTGACATGCAGGTGCAGCTATTTCAGGTTCCATTTGCCCTGAATGCACTGCCCTGCCATGTGAGCCCCCCCATGCATAGTCTGATGCATCTGTTGTTAGGGTTTGGGTGGCAGGGGGTAGAGTGAAAGGGAGTCACTTGTTGTGGTAGCAGGTCTCTGCCCACCAAAGGAAATCTGTCCTTAGACAAGGAATGATAGGAATCATTGTTTCCAGGTCCTGAGAATGTTGACACCATAGACTTTTTAGATACCATTGGAGTTTCCTCATATGCAGTCTTGCATATGGAATTAGCAGAATGCAGAGGCCATGAACCCCAGAGCTTACAGTATTTTCCTTGCAGATAGCTGTTTGTTGTGGCCAACAGTTTGAAGTAGGTTGTAAAATAAACTTGTTTCTACAGAGTGAGGAATGCCATCAGGGAAGTTGTGTCCAAGCTTGCTCCCAGGAATACAATCTGTTGGCAGGGTACTAGGTGTGATTTATTTTCGTTGATGGTGTACCCCAGTGAGGTTAGAAGTATCTTTACAAATGCCAGGTGTTGTAGTAGCAAGTCCTGGCTTTCTGCCTGAATCAGACAATCATCCAAGTATGGGTAAATCTGAATATTTCTCCGCCTGCAAAATGCAATGGCTGGAGCTAGACACTTTGTGAACACCCTGGGTGCAGTAGATAAGCCGAAGGGAAGTGCAGAGAACTGAAAGTACATGGAGCCCGCCCTGAAACATAAGTATTGTCTGCAGGATTCTCTTATTGGGATGTGCAGGTAAGCTTTCTTTAAGTCTAAGGTTGCCAGCCAGGCATCCTTGGCTAGCATAGGAAGAAGCTGTTGAAGAGTTAGCATTCTGAATTTTGGAACCACCAGAAAGGTGTTGAGAATAGACAGGTCCAGGATAGGACGCCAAAAGTTTTCTTTTCTGGTTACCAGGAAAAGTCTTGAATAAAAACCTTGTCCCCTTTGTTCTGCTGGGACAGGTTGAATAGCCCTGACACTGAGGAGAGAAAGAACCTGCTGTTGGGCCTCTGCCCATTGATTTGGGGGGAGGTCTGGCCAACCACTTGAGGTTGGTAGTGTGTGGAAGGGGAATCTGTATCCTCGGGAAACTATGTTCAAAACCCATTTGTCCTGGATAATGAGTTCCCAGTTTTTTGCATGCAGGGTGAGCTTTCCTCCTAAGGGAGCAAGTAGTTGAGCAGGGCTTGGAAGGGTTAAGGTTAAGTCATTGTGCCATTTTTCCATGGGAGGGGTGGCTTACTACTCCTTGCTTTGGAAGTGGGATTCCCCCCACTGTTTAGATCTGTGTGTCGCCTGAGACTGAACTCTTGGTGGTCTGTTGTTCCTGGGTTTGGACTGAGAAGGTCTGGAAGGGACTGGAAAGGACCAGTTCTTTGAAGGCCAATGCCTACAGAATCTGGGAGGCTGTACTTGTAAGAAATCTTTTAACAGTTTGCATAGATTTAGCTTTTTCCCCCATCCTTTTGAGGATTTCTTCAGCTTTGTTGCCAAAAAGGCGGTCTTGGTTTAAGGGTGCATCCAGTAATTTAGCTTTAACATGATCTGGCAAGTTTTGTTCCTTAAGCCAAGCATGACTTCTAAGGATTGACCCAGTGACAGCAGCCCTGCAAGATGCTTCGAAAGCATTAAAACCACATGTTTACTAACTTGTTCAGCAGAATGCATTAAATCTTGCAACTCTTTGTGTTCAGCACACTCAGGAATCAACATCATTTTCTTTTTAAGTAGTCCCATAATATGCTGCTGATACTTTAACATATGAAACTGGCAATTTAAAGCCCTAATGGTCAAAGTACCAGAAGTGTATACCTTCTTACCCCATCTGTCTAAGGCCCTACAGTCCCTATCAGAAGGGGTAGGATTTTTGGCAGTATTAGCCTTAATGCCTTTTGGTCTTTGGGAAATGGTCTCTGGATCCGCAGTAGGATTCTGGAAGAGGAACTTGTCAGAGTCAGGGACTCTGTAGTACCTGTCAGGTTTTCTGGGAGCTGGAGGCAAAGTATCTGGGGTAAGGCTAGATTCCAAGAAAACATCATCTACAACAGCCAGACTAGCAGATGTAGCTAGAGGACTGTGTTGAGGCAGGAGTAAAATTCCCTAAGTCTCTTTTTGGACTCAGAATAGTCCTGGCTTTCCCAGTGGAAATGCTCACTAAGGGTATGCAAGGTTTTACCAAAAGAAAAATCTTCTGGAGGGGAAGCAGAGGGAATGGAATCCTCTGCATCAGAATCCTCATAAGTAGATAAGGACAAATCCTGGTAATCTGAAGAAGCAGAGATATCAGATTCCAGATCCGAAGCATCAGAAAGAAAATCAGTTCTAGATCTCTTAGAGGGAGAAGGCTGGCTAACCCTAATTAGGCTAATAAGGTCTCCAGCCATTCTAAGCATTGGTTTTTGAGGCATATGGGCCTGAGTATGCGGTTTGGTTGTCAGTTTTCTAGGCGTAGTGCGAGTTTTAGGCCTGAGGAATTCAGTACTTCTAGCTGGAAACGAAGCCGTCGGTTTAATATGAAAGTCTATAGGCCTGAATACACCCTCAGAAGCCGCTGCCTGCACAGCGGCTCTGGACCCATTCAAGGTAGAGACATCCGCAGATTCCATAGTCGAAGAAGCATCTCGCGGCATACCGGACTCTGAATGGGTCTCAGTAGAGGTCTGCGAATCTGTAGTAGTGGGTATCAGGGGCTGCGAAAGCATCTCACTGAGTACCGGTGGACTGGCGACTAGCTTAATGGAAGCGCCTGTCAGCAGTGGTCTGTCTCTGTCTTTATCCTTACGTTTTTTTCAGAAGATCGGTAGTCGGATGGCTTAACGAAGCCATTTTGGAGTACGGAGATTAAGAACGAAAGTATTTAGCTACAAAAATAGCCAGACGATGAATAGTTCGGGTGTTGAACAAGGCACAAAACCGACAGCAAGGGCCGTCGTGGTCTGGGCCTAAACAGGTGACGCAGTAAGAATGAAAATCTCTATGCGGTATTTGCTTTCCAGAGGCAAGACAATTGTTCATTTTTTCTGACATCGGTTAGAGCAAGAAAAAAAGGATCCCCAACGGGATACTTATCTTTTTTGAAGATTTCGGGTTTGAAACTCGAAAACGAAAATTTCAGGAGTTGGCCGACCGGCACTTGCAAACTGTTTCTGCTTCGGGCACCACACGGCAAGAAAGACTGATGTAATGGCATTGGCTGCAAGTTTTATACCCCTGACGACCTGACGTCATGGAAGAAGCGACAGCATCCAAAGCAGAAATCCAAAGACTCTGGTATTCAGGCCGGCTGAAGGCTACCTGCAGGCAGATAACCCAAATGTGATGACTGGAACAGTGAAACACGAAGAACATCTGGACATCCCTCCAAAATTGATGAAAAGACAAGATGAAAACTGGTCAGGGGGCTGCCAAGAGACCTACAGCAACACTGAAGAGCTGCAGGAATTTCTGGCAAGTACTGGTTGTGTACTACATGTGACAACAATCTTCTGTATTCTCCATATGTCTGGGCTGTGGGGTTGGGTTGCAAAACAGAAGCCTTTTATTACACAGAAAAATATCCAGGCCTGGTTAAAATTTGCAAAGCAATACATCAAGTCTCCCAAAAGCATGTGGAAAAACGTGTTATGGTCTGATGAGACCAAGGTTGACCTTTTTAGCCACAATTCCAAAAGGTACGTTTGGCGTAAAAACAACACTTTGCATCACCAAAAGAACGCCATCTCCACAGTGAACCATGGTGGTGGCAGTATCATGCTTTGGGGTTGGTTTTCTTTAGCTGGAACTGGAGCTTTAGTCTAGGTGGAGGGAATTATGAACAGTTTCAATACCAGTCACTTTTGGCCCAAAACCTTCAGGTGCTGCTAGAAAGCTGAAGATGAAGAGGAATTCCACCTTTCCACACGACAAAGACCCCAAGCATACAATCCAGATCAACAAAACAATGGCTTCACCAGAAGAAAATTAAAGTTCTGGAATGGCCCAGCCAGAGCCCAGACCTAAGTCCAATAGAAAATCTGGGGGGGGGGGGTGACCTGAAGAGGGCTGTGCACAAGAGATGCCCTTACAATCTGACAGATTTGGAGTGCTTTTGCAAGAAAGAGTGGGCAAATATTGCCAAGTCAAGATGTGCCATGCCGATAGAATCCTACCCAAGAAGACTGAATGCTGTAATTAAATCAAAAGGTGCTTCAACAAAGTATTAGTTTAAGGGTGCGCACACTTATGCAACCAGCTTATTGTAAGTTTTTTATTTTTTGTATTTTGTCCCCTAACAGATTTGTTTGTTTTTCATTTGAATTGTACAGGTTATAGGTCACATTAAAGGTGGGAAATGTTTTGAAATGATTTACTGCAGTCTCATTTTTTTATATCACAAAAACCTGGCATTTTAACAGGGGTGTGTAAACTTTTTATATCCAGTGTGTGTGTGTGTGTGTGTGTGTGTATATATAATATATATATATATATATATATATATATATATATATATATATATATATATATATATCAAAATAGGGGAAGTTACCTCTACAAAGAGACTAGTCACTTTTGGAGTCCCCCAGGGTTCTGTGCTGGGACCTCTCATGTTTGGCATCTAGTTTTTTGAAGTAAAGCCAATGCCACAAAGTCTGCAGATGACTGCAAGCTAGGAGTAGTCACCGACTCCCCAGATGACTTTGCCATCCTCTGGGAAGGTTTGTTCCAAACTAATAAATGGTACCAAAATCATGGGCAGAAACTTCTTCTTCTTTCAGCTTTTCCCGGTTAGGGGTCGCCACAGCTGATCACCTGTCCGCTCATGATTGTCAGTGGAGTTTTACGGTGTTGAGTTGCCAGCCTGATGCCCAACCTTCCACAGAAGGCACACACACACACACACACACACACACACACACACACACACACACACACACACACACACACACACACACACACACACACACTTATGCCTAGGGCCAGTTTAGAGTGTCCAATCCACCTACAGCATGTCTTTGGGATGTGGGAGGAAACCGGAGCACCCAGAGGAAACCCACGCGACCACAGGGAGGACATGCAGACTCCGCACAGAAGAAAATCATGGGCTGAAACTAAATGCCAAAAATGTACTGTTGTATCCTTCATAAATCATCTTCTCCAGAGAACTACCACATTGACAATACGCCCCTAAGAGTTGATCCAGTTGTTCGAGATTTGAGGACGTTTGTGGACAGTTTTGACCAACACGTCCATCGTTGTAAAAAAGTCCTTCTATATCGCACAGCTTGCATCTAAGGGATTGTGCCTAGATCTAGGAATGTCATTATCCCCCTTTATTTAGCAGTCATTAGGCCAATTATTGGATATAATACCTACTTTGTCATGTATCTGTCCAGACAAATGCAACAACAGGAATGTCCAAAAAGGTAACTTACTAAAAGGATAAAATGCCTAAACAACATGTCCTACATGGACTGACTCAAAGCCCTGTCATTATACCTGCCTACAGACTGCTAAGCGGTGACCTGTGTTTGGCATACAAAGCATCCTTCAACCCATTACTAATGGATTTACTAAACATCAGCAAGTCAAATGGCATTGGAAATACTTGGCCTAGGAATCTAAACCTCTTCTGCAATATCAACAGAATGGTTTAGTGGGATAGGTATATATCACAGAGAATACTGCTGCTCTGGAACAGACACCCCATCCACATAAAACAACGTTCATCCCTGTCCATATTCAAGCACAAATAAAATCTATGAATGGAAAACAGAAAATTTACCCCAGAACCAGCCCCTGTACTACTAATGGATGCGGGCAACTCCCAAATCCTTTAATCCATGCTTGGGTCCCCTCAAATCATCTATGATATAACCCAGTTATTTTCATTAGGGATAATATATAATTATTGACCATGGGATAGTCAAAGCCAATTACGAACCACATGGGGTAGGTTATTTTGATCACAAAAAGGGAAAAGTACAGTTTTGTACCTACCATAAATGTAGATGTCCGATAGGAATGCATCTGCAGTCCTTACAAATGGGTTGTCCTGTCGTCAGGCAGCCCTTCGGTCGGCCGGATTCCAAAGTCTGGGTCCGGCTTCGGCTGGTGTCGCACTTCACCCGACGTCATCGCTGCAGTTGTTCGGGTATAAAGGCATCAGCCGACGCCATTTTCCTCAGTGTTTCTTGCCCCAGATGCCAGGTGCCCTCTTGGATGGCTAAATTTGGATAAATGCCAATGTCTCCAAATAGTAGAGAGCAAACACATAAAATAAGCATGTATGTACATATATACAAACAAATACACCATAATAGATCCCACCCAAGCTAGCTGAAGGATGGCAAATACCCTAGGAGTACCTCAGAGGGGAAGGTGGGTGGGTAATCCTGACTGCAGATGCATTCCTATCGGACATCTACATTTATGGTAGGTACAAAACTGTACTATGTCCTTCAAGGATGCATCTGCAGTCCTTACAAATGGGTAGAATACCATAGCTAAACAAGAGGAGGAGGAAAAGAGTAGAGATTATGGTGTAGCTAGGATCCCTTGCAAAACAGCAGTGGCAAAACCTGCTCGGGATCTAGAGTATAAAGGTAAATTGTAATACTTGGCAAATGTATGCACGGAGGTCCAAGTAGCAGCCTCTATAATGTCCTTGGTAGCCACTCCTCGTAAGAAAGCTGTGGT
Organism: Protopterus annectens; assembly: GCF_019279795.1. NCBI lineage: Eukaryota > Metazoa > Chordata > Ceratodontiformes > Protopteridae > Protopterus > Protopterus annectens. Next base: position 804,550,795 of record NC_056731.1, on the reverse strand, counting down.
AGTGGCTGTAGCTCTTGTGGAGTGAGGCCTGATGTTCTCTGGAGTTTTCTTTCCATGGTAGGAGTAACAAAATCTAATGCAATTTCCTATCCATTTGGAGATTGTCTGTTTTGAAATTGGTTTTCCTTCCTTTCCTGTGGCATATGCTACCAGAAGCTGGTCAGTTTTTCTATTGGACTTAGTCCTGTCCAGGTAGTAGCGTAATTGTCTATGTACATCCAAGGTATGCAAGAGTCTTTCTCTCCTGTTCTGTGGGTTTGGGAAGAATGTAGGTAGGTGGATAGCCTGATTTAATGACACTCTGGATACCACCTTAGGCATAAATGTAGGATTTGTTCTCATGGACACTCTATCTTGATGGAAGATCAGGAAGGGTTGCACTGCCATTAATGCTTGTAGTTCAGAGACCCTTCTTGCTGAAGTTATTGCCAGCAGGAAAGCAGTCTTCCAGGATAAGTATTGTAATTCTGCTGTTGCTGCTGGCTCGAAAGGGGGAAGTGTCAATTTTTCTAGCACAAAGTTCAAGTCTCATGCTGGCAATGGTGGTTTCCTGGGAGGTTTTACATTTTTAATTCCTCTCAGAAACTGTCTGAGCAGGGGATGAGAGAAGACAGGAGGATCCAAGCTGTATTCTGCTGAAATAGCTGATGCATGTATCTTGATGGAAGAATAGGACAGGCCTGTGTGGAAGAGCTCTGCCAAGTACTCCAGGATGTTGGCTATGTTTACCAGTGTCACATCTTCTCCCTTTGCAGTACTCCAAATGAGATATCTTTTCCATTTTGCTGCAAATTCTTTCTTGTTGAAGGTCTACAAGCCTCCAGGATTATGTCTTTAACCCTTTGGGATAAATTTGGGTTAATTGCTGTTATGTAATGTTCCAGGCAGTTAGCTGCAGAGTTTTCAGGTTTGGATGCAGGATGTTGTAGTTGTTCTGTGTTAACAGTAATGGGATCAGGGGTAGTGTCCATATTTGTTCCCGAGACATGCTCCTCAGCAATGGGTACCAATGTTGTCTTGGCCAGTCTGGAGCTATCAGAATGATCCTTGGACGGTCCTCTTTGATCTTCAGAAGCACCTTGTGCATCAAAGGAAGTGGTGGGAATGCGTATGCTGTCAGGTTTTTCCAACTGAAAGATAGGGAGTCCACCTTCCAAGCAAGTGGGTGGTACATCCTTGTGCAGAATTTCTTTAGCTGGTGATTGAGTGGGGATGCAAACAAGTCTATTTGTGGTAATCCCCATTCTCTTGTGATGGCTTTGAAGATGTCCGGATGAAGCATCCATTTGTGGGCATCTGTGGTAGTTCTGCTTAATATGTCTGCTAGAATGTTTTCTTTTCCCGGTACAAAAATTGCTTGTAACTGAATGTTGTAGCTCAGGGCCACATCCCATAGGTCCAGTGCCAGCCGGCATAGAGGATATGAATGGGTGCCTCCCTGTTTGTTGATGTACCACATAACTGTGGTGTTGTCTGTCCTTATCATCAACTGACCTTGTTGGAGAAATGGTCTGAATGACTGGATTGCCAATTTTACTGCCAGCATTTCCTTTAGATTTATGTGTAGGCACAGCTGGTCTTGAGTCCATAAGCCTTGTATGCACTTGCCCAGCATGTGTGCCCCCCAACCAAGGTCTGAGGCATCTGTCGTGATGGTTTGGCTTGGTTGGCTGTTGCAGAAGGGCAATCCTGTGTTTGATTGACAGGCCTGAGCCCACCATAGGAACTCTTGTTTCAGGCATGGGATTATTGGAATTTTGGTTTCTAGGCTGTGCTTGTGTTGGGACCACAAATTCTTTAGGTACCACTGTAGCTTTCTCATATGCAGTCTGGCATGAGGGACCAGAATTATGCAGGATGCCATGAAGCCTAGAGCTTGCAGTACTTTTCTTGCAGTTAGATGGTTCTGCTTTGTTAATGCCAAGAAGTAGAGAGGTAGTTGCTCTTTCTTTTCTGCAGTTAGGAATGCCATTTGTTTTGATGTGTCCAGCTCTGCACCCAGAAAGGTTATTCTTTGGGATGGAATCAGCCTTGATTTTTTTATACTGACTGTATATCCCAAGGCTTGCAGCAGGTAAATGACTCTTTGTAAGTCTTCTGTTAGCTTGCTTTTGTTGTCCGCTTGTATCAGGCAGTCGTCCAGGTAGGGATAAATTTGGATCCCCTGAAGTCTGCAATGAGCAATTACTGATGCCAGGCATTTCGTGAACACTCTGGGCGCAGTAGATAAGCCAAAGGGCAATGCTGAAAATTGATAATGCTCTGATCCTGCAAGAAATCTGAGGTATCTTCTGCAAATTGGTCGTATGGGGACATGCAGGTATGCCTCCTTGAGATCTAGAGTTACCAGCCAAGACTCCTTGCCCAGCATGGGAATAAGCTGCTGTAGGGTCAGCATTTTGAATTTTGGAACAATAAGGAATGTGTTTAAAGCAGACAGGTCTAGAATGGGTCTCCATTTGTTTTCTTTTCTTGGTACCAGGAAGAGTCTGGAGTAAAATCCCTTTCCTTGCTCCATAGATGGTACCTTTTCCACGGCTCTCATTCTTAATAGCTGAGATATTTGCTTTAGAGCTTCTGTCCTTTGAGTAGGTGGTAGGTTTGGCATTCCTCTCTTCCCTGGTAGAGTATGGAAATGGAACCTGTAACCTTGGTCTATAGTTTGCAAAATCCATTTTTCCCTTGTGATGCAATGCCAGTTTTTTGAAAATAAGGTTAGCTTTCCGCCTAAGGGTGCTTCTAGTTGTTCCCTGGTAGGCGATGCCACTGTCAAGTCACTGTGATTGAGTTGTTGTAGTGGTGGTGGCTGCGTCCGTGCCTCGCTGGTTGTTACCTTGCCACTGGCGTCCCCCGTAGGCACCCCTGGATTGGTTTCTGCCTCTAGAACGCCTATTCCTGCCTCTCTGAGTCTTAGAGGAGTCCGGAAAGGACCAATTCTTGGAGGGCCAGTTCCTGCTAAACCTTGGAGGTTGAACCTGTAAGAAATCTTTCATCGTTTGTACAGATTTCACCTTCTCTTCCATCTTTTTTAGTACCTGCTGAGCAGGGGAACCAAATAAATTGACCTTGTCCATGGGTGCATCCAAAAGCTTTGATTTGACATGGTCTGGTAATGCCTGTTCTTTCAACCATGCATGTCTCCTGATAACTGTGCCAGTCATGGCTGATCTAAAGGAAGCCTCCAGTGCATCATAGCCACATTTTAAAGAATGGTTACTAACCTGCTGTATGTTATGTACCATTTCCTGAACATATTTTTTATCTAAAGATTCTTCAGAGGACAGCTTTTTAGTTAACTGGTCAAGCATAAACTCTTGATATTGAATCATATGAAATTGGCAGTTCAAAGCCCTAGCTGACAAGGTAGCAGAAGTGTAAACTTTTTACCCCATCTCTCTAAGGACCTGGATTCCCTTTCAGAGGGGAGGGGGTTTTTAGTAGAAGTAGCTGCTACAGCTTTAGGGCCCTGGGAGATAGTCTCTGGATCTGCAAAAGGAGCCTTGTATAAATGGTGATGAGTGTCCGGGACCCTGTAGAACCTATCGGGCTTAGCAGGAGCCGGAGGTAATGAATCAGGAGCAGTGCAAGCATCATTAAATGCATCATCTACAACAGAAAGAACTGGAGGTATAGCTAAAGGCCTATGTTATGGCAAATGTAGAAAGGTTCTAAGCCTTTTTCTGGAGTCTGAGAAATCTTGGCCCTGCCACTGAAATTGTTCCCTCATAGCATGTAAGGTTTCCCCAAAGGAAAATTCCTCAGGTGGAGAGGCTGAAGGAATGGACTCTTCCGCATCAGAGTCTTCGTAAGGAGAATAAGAAGCCTCAGGAGGGTCTGTGTGTTCTGAGTCATCAGAGGAATCATCAGTGGATACTGGTTCAGGGGGCTCTGCTCTAGGCCTCTTTTCTGGAGGAGGGAGAGAGGACCTGTCTGGATGAGGCTGGGATCCACAAATTAAAGAAATTAGATCCTCAGCCAAAGAAAGCATATGAGAGCTAGTGCTGGGCCTGTGTGAGGGGGGTTTGGCAGGCACAGTTTTTGAAGCTTTGGCTGCTTTAGCCCTGGCAAAGGCCTTAATAGACATGGCTGCAGGAGGCCTAGCAGCTCCACGTGCAGGGGTTGAAATATCCAGGGGAATAGTGTCTGATAATTCCTGAGAAACCGCAACAGAAGGTTGGATTTCAGAAGCCGATTCTACCAGGTTAGAGGAGGCCTCGGTAGAAGGCATGGTTTCGGCTGAAGGAAGAACCGCTTGCTCGGTTTCGGCCGAAACCGAGACACTCGCGGTTTGCTTAATCGCGGTTTCGGCCGAAACCGCGGACCGCGAGTGTCGGTCCTTTTCTTTTCGTTTTTTGGAAATTTGCGTTGTCGGAGGATCTGACGGCATAATATAGGCAAAATCAGAGCCGAAAATCTGTTCAGCAAACTCCGACCGACGTCTAAGCGTCCGTCGGTTAAAAGAAGCACAGGCTAGACAAGCTGCTACGTCGTGGTCTGGGCCTAAACAATGTATACAGTAGGAGTGGAAATCTTTATGAGGTATTTGTTTCCCACAAGATAAACAGTTATTCACTTTCTCTGACATCGGCTGAGGCAAGAAAGAGTCCCCAATGGGGTACTTAGCTTTTTAGAAGTCTTCGAAGTAGTATTCGGTAGTAGTAATCTCTGGATCTGACCGACCGGCACTTGCGAACAGCTTCTGCTTCGGGCGCCACGCGGCAAGAAAGACTCAGGAAAATGGCGTTGGCTGATGCCTTTATACCCGAAAAACTGCAGCTATGACGTCGGGTGAAGTGCGACACCAGCTGAAGCCGGACCCAGACTTTGGAATCCGGCCGACCGAAGGGCTGCCTGACGACAGGACAACCCATTTGTAAGGACTGCAGATGCATCCTTGAAGGACATTTGGCTATTCTTCAAATGGCCAGCTAGGGAAGCTAGACTAGTACTTACCTATGAACCTATAACTGATTAGCAAAGGAAACCTTTCTCTTTCTATTTGTCAAAATTGAGTCACATTAACAACTTTTAATATTTTTAAGTGGTTTATTTTTTTTCACTGAGATGTAAATACAGAGTCCTGATGAAGTATCCTGCATCAAACAGCATTGCTCATGTATCCCATGCTTCTTTATCCTTTTATTCTTCTTTAACCAAAAGATATTCCTACTGTAAAGTAAGCCCAGTCTGCTATATTACAGTGTAACTATTTATTGCATTTATCCAATACAAATACAGTGAAAGTTAGAAGAACAAGAGTTGCTTTGTTACAATAAAGAAAAGTATGGAATATCAAGCAAAATTTCTCAATATAGGTTCAGAGGTTTTTACTAAGCTTACCACCAAGATAGATCATCAGGAAGCTTAGCCACATCACTCAGTACTGGTGGGAATACTAGTAGCACCCCCATTAAGTAGACTTTCTCCACATATTCCTGCTGCAAAAGTGTGATCACTTACCCCATCATCCAGACTGTTTTTCTCCTGCTTCATTGGTAAAGGCAGCCTATTCCAGACACAGGGTGTATGTTAGGTTAGGTATCTGTCACACCATCTGGTCTTGTTGATGTGATAGTGTAGGTTTGCATGTCCAAAATCAATGTTTGCGTTACCACTTGCTCTAGTTAGGTGAAGGAGATCAAAGATTGCTGGGTCATTCAGCATGGAAAGTTAAGCAGAACTCACCCCTATGGAGTCTGTGTGACACTGAGTAGAGAGAGACAGCTTCTAGTCTCTCAGAGTAACTAAGGGTACTGACACCTGAGATCTTTAGGAAACACTGTGGTCTCTCAAACTGGTTTAAGTACTTGGTCAGAAACATGCTAAAGGATGCATTGTATTCAATGATGGGCCAATAATGGATAAATAAAGTGAGACTATAACTTCTTTGGACTCTGAGGAGATGCCAAGAAGGATAAGCTGTGCAAAGAAGGATTTTCTAACCACCAGAGTCATGATGGTCACAGGTGAGTCTGTTATCAACTGAGAGCTCTGTGGTATGTCTTCTTGCATTCCCCTAGTAGCTCATCCCAGGCTCCTGAATGACTGTATCAAATTTAAGGGCTTGTTTTATGGTATACTAAGGAATTATATTATCGCAACCAAAACAGTTGCTAAATTGCAGGCCTTTGTTCAAAGTACCTTTTTGTAGTCCAAGATGAACTAACAACCCCTCCCCTACACTTTATTAGATGTGCTGATACTTTACAAGAATTACAAAAAAAAATATTTTGACTTTTCCCTACATGTTACAGACCTTTTATACTACATTTAAGTTATCCTAAAATGTAAAGTAGTATAAACAACAATACTGTGATGCTGCTTATGCAAATTTGTCAAAAGAGGTGAAAACTGCCTTTGAACCATTGACTGATCTAATTGCTCTATTTTGCTATGAAATGAATAGCTACATTGGAAGCAGCTGTGAATCAATGTAAGTTATCTTCCTTTCTGCAATAAAGACAACGGAAAACAGTTTCACACCTCATTGTCTTGTTTACTGCAGCCTGAGCTCCAAGCTCCTGACTACAAAGTTCTCTGTGTCTGTAGTATGTCATGAAGGCATAGACAAATTCTTCTGCAACTTATATAAGTTAAGCTTACAAAAAAAAGTGAGTGGTCTTTCACTTCCTTTGATACCAAAGTGAGGAAATGAAAGTTTTATAAACTACAATCAGGTTTCAGGTACCTACACAGTACTGGAATAGCAACCTAAGAGTTGAGTTAAACTGTAGGAGAAGGCAGAGTTTTCCTTTATGAGAGGTCACAATTAAGAAGAACACTCTTCCAACTGTTTTTGCTCTTTGCTTGAAGAGTTGAGGGGGTGTGAGTCTATTTTAGGAAGTCAATTGGTACAAATGTACCAATCACCATTTTGGTGGCTCTTTCCTGAAGAGCTTTTGGGGGGTCGGGGTGGAAAGGCTTAAAATGTAAGAAGGTTACTGGCACAAATATGCCAATTAACTTGCTGCTGTGTAAGCCAAAGTGATTTTTTTTTTTTTGCTCTTTGCTGGTCAGTGTTATAATGCTTTTCTTTTTCAGCAACAACTGAGGAATATCCATAAACAAAAACAATAACAAAGTAAGACACATGCTGTTTATCATAATACAAGAAAAAATTTGGAGAAATCAACAATAATAAAAAAAAAAAAATTGCTCAAAATTAAATGTTTTCAGCAAACTTCCTGACAAAACGCTGACAAATACTAGCTACTTAGGTTTTTTTATAAGCAAATACAGGAAGTTAAAAAAAAATCCTTGAAGCTCTATCGTTCTAAGCGCATTAATACAACTGTACTTCCTTCTTTGGGGAGGGTCACTGCAAAAGTTTACTGTAACAATCAGATAGATTCCAGAGTACCACATATATTCTCTGGAAGGTGGAGACATATGATGCAAGTTTTACCAACACTGGTATATATTTCAGGTTAAAAGAACAAGTAATATATGTATATAGAGCTGAATTATCTATAAAATTTATCAGCCGGCATATGAATCTGAAACAATGCCTCCATTACAATTAGTGAGGAATAACATTTCCACTATATAAGGAACAGTAGTAAAGAAATGTGGTAAACCTACTAAAATTTGCAACACAGAATATAAAAGATACAAATGCACAGACTAGCTCTACATGCGAGTACTTCTAGGGAAGAATAACATTTTCAAACATAAAGCAGTATAAAATAAATGAACTTCTTTACTCTGTGAACAGATTTTGATTTCCTCTTCCTACTAACTGCTTTTTCGGCAGCAAAGAAAGTACAGTTGTGTGCACTTACCATAAATGTAGATGTTCGAGTGTATTCACTGTTGCAGTCATTACATTTAGGGTAATCTGCTGGCAGGTTGCCCTCAGTCGACCTGAATATCAAAGTCTTGGGTCCTGCGTCGGTTGCTGTCTCCTTCCATGACATCAGGTCGTCAGGGGTATAAAACATGCAGCTGATGCCATTTTATTCAGTTTTTCTTGCCCCAGATGTCAGGTGCCCCCCAAATGGGGAGCAAATACATATACATATATATATATATATATATATATATATATATATATATATATATATATATATATATAAAAAACACTATATGTAAATGGTAACCACTATATGTAAATGGAAGCACTTTACATAATCGAATTACTGAAATCTCGAATGTCATATGGTCGAGACCATATGATCGACATTTCAGCAAATCGAATATGTAAAGTTTTAAAAAATAACACTTTACTTACCTTAAAACATTACGTGCACACAGAGGCAAGGCTTCTTGTATGTTCTGTGTGTACATAATGTTTTTATCTTTTTTGCGGTGTTGACAGGAAGTGGGAAATCTCCCATTTTGCGCTTCCGCATACAGCGCAATATGGGAGATTTCCCTTTTTCCCCACTGTAGCGCAATGTCGGAGTTGGTATATTTAAGTAGGGGGGGTGTGGGGGGTGCAGCAAAAGCGATGTTTGACTTTTTTTTTTTTTGGGTTTCATTTTAGAAGTTCGAGTTTCCAAAACTCGATCTTTTGGTCTTGACCATATGAAGTTCGAGATTTTTGGGAATTCGAGCTTCTAAAGTGAATCCATATAAATGCACTTTTAGCAACATAAACTTTACCTTCATCTAAAAGCAAATACACCACAAAGACTGTAGAATATAGTGAAGGAAAGAGAAGTTATAGAAAAGGGGGATGGCAGGTGGGTAACCCGGACTGCAACAGTGAATACACTCGAACATCTACATTTATGGTAAGTGTACACAACTGTACTATGTTCTCCGTGTTTCACCACTGCAGTCATTACATTTGGGTAGAATCCCAAAGCTATGGATGGGAGGATGGAACTAAATAGCATTAGGAGTGGCTATGAGGCCCTGTAGAACTGCAGTGGCAAAGCCTGTCCTGGATTTGGAGAAGAGAGGCAAAAGATAATGCTTTGTGAAGGTATGAACAGAGCTCCAAGTAGCAACTTCTAGAATGTCTTTGGTTGGGACTCCTCTGAGAAAGGCTGCTGAGGTAGAGGCAGCCCTTGTGGAATGTGTCCTGATTCCTTTGGGTACAGGTTTACCATGGTGCAAGTAGCAGAAACGAATGCAGTGACTTATCCTCTTAGAAATAGTCTGCTTTGATATAGCCTTTCCCTCTGATCCAGAAGCAAATGCCACCAGTAGTTGTTCAGACTTTCTTAGAGATTTGGTCCTGTTTAAGTAGAATCTTAGTTGTCTGTGTACGTCCAATGAATGCAGAATCTGCTCCCCCTTGTTCTGCGGATTTGGGTAAAATGTTGGTAGGTGAATTGTTTGGTTAAGAGCCACACTGGATACCACCTTAGGCGTAAAGGAAGGATTGGTCCTGAGGGACACCCTGTTCGGGTAAAATGTAATAAAAGGCTCCACAGCCATGAGAGCCTGTATTTCTGAAACCCTTCTTGCTGAAGTGATTGCCAAGAGGAATGCTGTTTTCCAAGATAAAAATTTTAAATCCGCAGTAGCTGCTGGTTCAAAAGGAGGCAGGGTGAGTTTTTCCAGCACAAAATTGAGGTCCCATGCAGGAGTTGGTGATCTTCTGGGAGGCCTTAAATTTTTGGCCCCTCTAAGATACTGTCTTAGCAGAGGATGAGAAAAGAGGGGAGGCTCCGTGTTGTAATGAGCCGAGATGGCAGAGGCATGGATTTTTTATTGAAGAAAAATATAGGCCCTTGTTAAGCATCCCAGTCAAGTATTGTAAAATCTGAGGGATATTTGGTTTTGCTGTGTCCGTTCCTTGTGCTTGGTTCCACACACAGAATCTCTTCCATTTATCAGCATAAGATTTTCTAGTACTAGGCCTTCTGGCTTCCAAAATGACATCCATCACAGATTTACTGAGAGGTGTTGTTTGAATAATTAAATGATCAGCCATGCTGCAAGGTTCAGAGTTTGGAGCTGAGTGTGCAGAACTTGATTGTTCTGCTGAGACAGTAGATGAGGTATTTGAGGCAAGTACCAAGGAGGGAGTTGAGACATATTCCTTAGAACTGGGTACCAGTGCTGGCAAGGCCAGTCCGGAGCAATCAGGATCATTTTTGCTTTTTCCTGTCTGACTTTTAGTAAGACCTTGGAGAGAAGAGACAGAGGGGGAAAGGCATAGACTGATAGGTTTGTCCAACTGAAGGATAGGGCGTCCACTTTCCATGCTTGTCTGTGATAAGTCCTTGTGCAGAATTTGTCCAGTTGATAATTTTGGGGAGAAGCAAATAGATCTAAGTCTGGGCTCCCCCATTTCTGTGTTACCATGCTGAAGATTTGTGGATCCAGTTTCCACTCGTGCGGGTCCATAAGATTTCTGCTTAGGTCGTCTGCCAGAGTGTTTTGTTTTCCTGGCAGGAATTGAGCTTGAAGATGTACTTGGTAAGTCAAAGCTGTGTTCCACAATGCCATGGCTAGTCTGCAAAGGGGGTAGGAATGCATACCCCCCTGCTTGTTTATGTACCACATAACCGTGGTGTTGTCCATCTTTATCAGTAGTTGTCCTGGATGAAGCAAGTCCTTGAAGGCTGTCAGAGCATTCTGAACAGCTAGCATCTCTTTCTGGTTGATATGCAGATGCATTTGTTTTGGTCTCCATATGCCCTAAATACATCTCCCCGCCTGGTGGGCCCCCCAAGCATAGTCTGATGCATCTATAGTTAGGGTTTGGGTGGCAGGGGGTAGAGTGAATGACAGTCCCTTCTTTTGGTGACATGTCTCTGCCTACCAAAGAAACTCCTGTTGTAGGCAGGGAATGAGAGGAATCATTGTTTCTAGACTGTGACAATGTTCACTCCATAAACTTTTTAGGTACCACTGAAGTTTCCTCATATGCAGTCTTGCATATGGAATTAGTAGACTGCAGGATGCCATGAACCCCAAGGCCTGCAGAATTTGTCTTGCAGATAACTGGGTTTTTGTTGCCATCTGTTTGAAGTATATTGTCAGTTGCCATTGTTTGTCTGGCATAAGGTAAGCCATCTGAGCAGTTGTATTCAAACTTGCACCCAGGAATGTAATTATTTGAGAGGGTACAAGTTGGGATTTCTTTTCGTTTATTGTGTACGCTAGGCATGTTAGAAGCCTTTTTACAAATGCCAGATGTTGAAGAAGAATGAGACAGTCATCCAGGTAAGGATAAATTTGTATGCTTCTTTGTCTGCAAAATGCAATTACTGGTGCCACGCATGTGAAGGAGATAAGCCAAAGGGCAGTGCAGAGAACTGGTAATGCAAAAAACCTGCATTGAAGCGGAGGTATCTTCTGCACGATTCCCTTATTGGGATATGCAGGTATGCCTCTTTTAAGTTTAGAGTCACTAACCAAGCGTTCCTGCCCAGCATAGGCAGTAGCTATTGCAAAGTCAGCATTTTGAATTTTAGAATGTCCAGGCACGTGTTCAAAATCGATAAGTCCAGTATTGGACGCCAGGCATTGTCTTTTCTGGGTACCAGGAAAAGTCTTGAATAAAAACCTTGTCCTTTTTCCTGTTCTGGTACTGGTTGAATAGCCCCCATATCCATGAGGGACATAACTTGTTTCTGAGCCTCTGCCCATTGATTTTGTGGCAGATCTGGCAAAGTATGGAAATGAAATCTGTACCCCTGGGATACTATGTTTAATACCCATTTGTCCTGGGTAATTAACTGCCAATTTTGAGCATGAAGTGCTAATTTTCCCCTCAAGGGGGCTGCCAAAAGATAAGTGCTTGGTGAAGGTAGAGGGAAGTCATTGAGACTGCTTACTGTAGGGTTGTGTTTTGTTTCCTGCAGATTTGGAGGTGGAGGCCCCCCATTGCTTTGACCTGTAAGAACCCTGTGATTTGTATCTAGAGCTTTTTGAGCTCCTGGATTTGCCTTGAGAGGCTCTGTTGGACACAGTAAAGGACCAATTTTTTAGTAGGCCAGTGCCTACTGAACCTGGGTGGCTGCACCTGTAAGAAATCTTTTACAGTTTGCATAGATTTAGCTTTGTCTTCCATTTTCTTTAAAACCTCTTCTGCCTTATTACCAAACACAGTATCATGCTGTAAAGGGGCACCCAACAATTTAGCTTTAACATGATCAGTCAGATTTTGCTCCTTGAGCCAGGCATGCCTTCTAATCACAGATCCAGTAACTGCGGCCCTGCAAGAGGCCTCCAAGGAATCAAAACCACATTGCGAAGTATGCTTTCCAACCTGCTCTGCTGCATGCAATAATTCCTGTAATTCTCTATTTTCCACACAATCAGAAATCAACATCATTTTCTGTTTCAATAAGCCCATAACATGCTGTTGATATTTAAGCATATGAAAATGGCAGTTTAAGGCCCTAATTGCCAAGGTTGCAGACGTATAAACCTTCTTTCCCCATCTATCCAGCGCCCTGGAATCTCTATCAGAGGGGGTAGGATTTTCGGCTGTAGAGGCCTTTACACCTTTGGGACCCTGTGAGATAGTCTCAGATCAGCAGCAGGATTTTTGAATAGAAATTTGTGGGAGTCAGGAACCCTGTAATATCTGTCTGGCTTACTAGGAGCCGGAGGTAGGGAATCAGGAGCCATGCTTGATTCCGAAAACACATCATCAACAATGTCTAATACAGGAGGTATTGCCAAAGGCCTATGCTGAGGAAGAAGAAGGAAATCCCTAAGCCTCTTTTTTGATTCAGAGAAATCCTGACTCTCCCAATGAAAATGTTCCCTTAAAGTATGCAAGGTTTCTCCAAAAGAATAATCCTGACTAGGAGATGCAGATGGGATGGATTCTTCTGCTTCTGAATCCTTATAAGGTGGAATAGAAAATTCCTGATCAGAAGAAATGGAAACCTGATCTGAAGATTCATAATCAGTGTCTTGCCTAGGCCTCTTAGCGGGGTGGGGGGGGGGGGCCCTGATCAAGGTAATTAAGTCCTCAGCCATTTTGATCATCTGTTTTTTAGGCATAGGAGCCGGAGCATGTGGTTCATGCATTGTTTTTTTAGACTTAGAAGATGTTTCTGATCTTGTTTTTGTAGCTGGCATCGGTTTTATATAAAAATGTTGAGGCCTGAAAACACCCTCAGAAGCCGATGCCTGCTCAGTGGCTCCGGACCCATCCAAGGGAGAGACATCCACGGGTTCAATACTCTGAGAATCTTGCGGCATACCGGACTCTGCATGGGTCTCGGTAGAGGCCTGCGACTGAAAAGTAGCAGGTATCAGGGGCTGCGAAAGCACCTCACTGAGTACCGGCGAACCGGCGACTGACTTAGGAGAAGCTTTGTCATCAGTTTTGGACCTCGACGGTCTATGTCTTTTTCTTTGCGTTTTTTGTGAACTCCGGTAGTCGGATTGCTAACCGATGACATTTCAGGGTAATTAAATCTGGAGCCAAAATATTTTGAGGCAAAAATGTACCAACGCTTAATACTGCGTTGGTTAAATCTAGCACAAAACCGACAACAAGACACGTTATGATCTGGGCCTAGGCAAGGAATACAGTACAAATGAAAATCCTTATGAGGTATTTGCTTCCCACAAGTAATGCAATTATTAACTTTTACTGACATCGGTAAAGAGCAAGAAAAAGTTTCCCCAATGGGGTACTTAGCTTTAGTTGAAGACTTCGGTTCTGAAACTCATGCGAAAATTTTAGGAGTCGGCCAACCGGCACATGCGAACTGCTTCTGCTTTGAGCACTGCACGGCAAGAAAGACTGAATAATATGGCGTCGGCTGCATGTTTTATACCCCTGACTACCTGACGTCATGGAAGAGGAGACAGCAACCGACGCAGGACCCAAGACTTTGATATTCAGGCTGACTGAGGGCAACCTGCCAGCAGATTACCCTAAATGTAATGACTGCAACAGTGAAACACGAAGAACATCATTAAATTTAGTAAGCTATTACTATGTCTAGGCAATTCAGAACCTATATCCCATGTTCACAGTTAATTCCTTAGCACTCTAGGGAATTTTTAAAATCCACCAACTTATTACATTCTCACAAGACATGTTCCGAATACTTATGCAAACATTTTCATGCAAAAAGTTTAGGAAGAAAAATGAAAAACTTTCAGACCAACCCTGATGGCTACCTACATGCTGGTCCCTCTTGGCCGACCCTCACCTCCAACGATGGAGGAATAAAAGGGCCAGCTGGCTGAGAAGGGGCTAAGTGGAGACAGACAGAAGCAAAACGTACAAATGTGAGCTACCTTTATCCAGTATACTGACAGACTTGTTGACCTATGTGTTTGTGACTAAGTATATGGGTGTATGGTGTCTTGCTTCCACAAATCGTGGAAGGTTTTTAAGACTGAATTAACCCCCTTATAGATGCTAGAACTTTAAGTATTTGAAAACATTTTCTTTTAGGTGAAGAAAGATTTTCTTTACATTTACATTAAACATAAGGCGAGTTCCCAAAGACTAAGCTTGAACATTAAATGCTGAAACTGCTCAGGTCAGTCTGCCTCTTTCAATTGCATTGTGTGTCTGTTTTGCAGTTTATTTCAAAGGCAATGGCACCAGTGGAGGATGTGATGGCATTCCATTTCTCCTTGTTTTGGAGTAAAGTGTCTCAAAAGCAGTGAAAAAGCTAGGAAAAAAAGTACAATTACATCTCCATTTACTGTAATTGTAGATATTCGAGTAGATCAGCATTGCACTATTAATTCTTGGGTCTTCCTGTTATGCAGAAACCCACAGCTGGCCTGTCTTTTCACCATCCCCAGGCTGGCAGGTGTCTATTGCAGTCATCTGGATGTTAGAGTATAAAAAGGGCCTTAGCTGGCACCATCTTTGGTTCTTTCTTGTCCAGATTGAGGAGTCCGATGATCCTGAGATCCAGAAAAAAATCTCTTTTTAACACGCATTCACTAGGGTCTAAGAGAGTTCTACTCAGGAAATCTGCCAACAGCTGTCCTAATCAGGGATGTTAAGGTGCTATGGGTATTACACTGATTTGCTGGGCAACCAGCCAGAGATTCATAGCCAGTCTGCATAGGGGATATGAATGTATTCCCTTGCTTGTTTAAGTATCACTTGACTGTGGTACTGTCAGTCCATATTTGAAGAGAAGACTTCCTGGAGGCAGTTTGTCTTTGAATGCTTTCAAAGCCATGATGACTGCCATCACTTCCATTAGGTTGCTGTTTTGTTTTGTTTGCTGCCTGTTCCAAATCTTCTGGACCCTGAAATGTCCTAGATGGGCCCCCATGTACTTTTGGAGCTATCTGTTGTCCGGGTTTGTATTGCCTCTGGAAAGAAAAAGTGTGCCCCTAGATTGCTGCATACAATAACCTCCAAACATGCTTTTTTCAGTCATTGGAGCAGAAGGATAGTGGTTTCCAGGGGCTGTAGGATACTGAACTCATGTGCTTTTTAGGAATCACTGTAACTTCCTCATGTGTAGTTTTACCAAAGGGTTTACTATAATGCAAGAAGCCATTGTTGCACAGGGCTTTGAGAAATTCTCTTGCAGAAATGGAATGCTTGGAGTGTAGGTCTCAGAACTATTTTGAAAGATAACTGATGTTGTCCTCTGGGAGGAAAGTCTTCTATCTGATTGCCCCGAGGAAGGCAGTTCTGGTGCACAGGTGGGATGTGACTTCTGGAGATTGTGTGTCAGACCCACCTTCTGGAAACAATCCATGGTGATTTGTATAGCTGTCTGAAGTTCTGGGGGAGAGTTTTCCTAAATCAGCCAGCTGTCCAGGTAAGGACAGATATGTACCTACTGAGTCCTACAAAAGGCAATGACTAGTGCCATACATCTGGTGAGAACTCATGGATGGTATGGCACAAAATGGGTGATGAAATTCCCTAAGTATCTCCTGTGTTTCTGGGCTATAGGAACATGCAGATAAGCATCGTTGAAATCCAGCATTCCTATCCATGCCCCTGGATAAGGAGCAACAACCTTTGTGGGGTTAGCATCTTCAGTTTTGGAACTAGCAGAAATTTGTTTAGTCTTGAGAGACCTAGAATAGGTCTCTATGTTCCCTCTTTCCTGAAAACAATGAAATAGCAGGAGTAAAACCCTGTGCCCTCTTCTTTTGTGGGCACTGTTTGACTTGAGCTTTGTAGTAGCAGGTCTTTAAGATATGTGGCAGGAGTTTTTGTTGTGTTTCTGGGGAGAGGAAGATCCCCAGAAATGGCATTTTGTTCCAAAACTGGATGGCACAGACCTTCCTTATAATCAGCAATAGCCATTTGCCCCAAGTTATGTCCTCAAAATGATGGCAAAAGGAGGATAGCATGCTATGTGGGGGGGGGGGGGCTATGATTAGTCTGGGATATGGGGGTGGCAGAATCATTGAAACCCCAGGTCTGGAACTCTGACACTTTCTCTGTCATCTGGGCCTTTTCTCCTTAGTCTACTTTGTTCGTGTTTAGGCAAGGTTTGGAATGGTAATTCCTACTCTGGGAGTGACATAATTTTTCAAACACTTGTTCAGTGAGGGGTTTGAAAAACAATTCCTTGTCTGGTGGGGTATGAAAGAGTTCAGATTTTACCTGGCGTAAGACAGGTTCAGTTCTCAGCCTCTTTGTTGTAGTGTTAAACCTGATGGCTTTGGAATTGCCTGCCCCTGCTATAAATTTCTGTTTGGACATTCCTCCAGGACCCACCTCATTTGCTCACTCAACTGAGTACAGTGAGATCATTTGGGAAGGACTACCCCCTTGCTTCTTTGATTTCAGACACTGCTACCAGTTACATCTCATCAGCTCTATCTACTGTGTACAGAGAGAGCATTTGGGAAGGACAAACCCTGTAGTCTCTTAATATTGTTCTACTTCCTCCCTCTCCATTTAACAAACAAAAAACATTATACTTTATTCAGCTGCTCTTACTGTAACTGTGTTTCACCTACTTTATTACCTTATTTTGCTGTTGTGTGTGCTCTTAAGTGTTCAAGTGCTCTTATTTTGTAATGATTACTGCTTGTTGGTTGCCTGATTAAATTTGTCTGCTGTTCTAAACACCTCAGTTTTGGTTTTAGCACTTGTGCTTCAGGCCAGTTATTTTACATTTAGGGTTTTTGTGGTCTGCACTCTTGTGGAAAAACCCTTATCAAATCCTGCTCTCCATAAGTTCACCAAGTATTCAGAACACTATGTCTGGACAATTCCAAACAGTTTCTCCTGTCAGCCTGGTCAACATGGGCATACTGAGACAGCAACTGCCTCATGTTAATGGACAGTCATCTTCTCCTAGCACATAATTCTTCTACATGCAAGAAATGAATCAACATCAGTAATCTGGAATCCATGCTCAATTGTGCCACAGTGACTACTCCTGACAAAGAGAAGATTGCCAGCACAAACACCACACCACCCACATCACACAGCCAAGCACAACCCACACACACACCTATGCAGGGGTCCTCAATAAAGACTTACCTAACCAATGGAGACCCCCAAAACACACACAAACATTCCACACACAACACCAATCACATCACACACAGTAGACAACACACCAGTGTCTCACAAACACAGCCCATTAGGCATAACAGTAAACCAATGCTGCCCATACGGCATAATAATAAACCAAACATACGAGTCAATAGCAAAACACACTAATGTCCCCCTCACCAGGCTCAACAAGGAGAAGGTCATGGTCAGCTGTCTGTCAGGTGCCAGAATCTGCCCCATCACGCACGCACTTAAGCCTCCCCACAACAGGTACAAGTATGACTCTGTCATTGTCCATGTTGGTGTGAATGACTTGAGACGTACCTCCCTGGACTATATGAAGAGAGATACGATTGAGCTCTCACAGAGTATGTGTCCCAGGCAGGAATGACCCTAGCCCTAAGCAGCATCCTACCTTCACCAAGAATGATACTACAATACCAACAAAAAATAACTGACTTCAACAACTCGCTTAGTTTCTGGTGTCTTTCAAAGGGGATTCAGTATCTGTCTGCCTGGGATGACATGGTTGACAGGCCTCAATGCTTTGTCAGAGATGGCCTCCACCTGTCACCCCAAGGGTTCTGTATCTTGGCCAAGGATCTTGCCTCCCCCATTGTGCCCTTTTTTAGGCTAGTCCAAAGACAAATCTTCCAACATAAAAGATCTGTCAAAAAGCAAATTGAAGATCATGCTGCTTAATGCTAGGAGCCTAAATGCACTCACTGGAGGCTCTCCTCACACTGGAAGATGCCGATGTCTGTGCAGTCATGGAAACTTGGTTCAGGGTTGCACAGAGCACCCCTGCCTTACCAGGCTATACCTCATTCCACACTTTGCGACCCCAAAATGAGGTCAGAAAGACTACGGGTGGTGGAGTCTTTATATTCATTAAGGACAGGCACACCTCCAGACTGGTTTGCCAGCATGATGCACTGGAATTACTCCAGGTGCAACTGACAGTTAGCAAGACACCCATCCAAGCTACAGCCAGCTATAGACCCCCTTCCATGACTCAGGACACCCACTCCTCCTGCCTGGATCTACTTGACTCAGTCAAGGTACCCCCTAACACCTTGATCCATGGTGACTTCAACTACTCCACCATAGACTGGGTGAACTATTCCTGCACTAATGCACTCACCCAGTGATTCCTTGACTTCATCAGTTCTAATGCGCTAGACCAGCTCGTCTCATCCCCCACAAGGGGAGATGACAATTTGGACTTGGTTCTTACCATGTGGGTAACCGCTGCACCACTCCATTAGTATGTTCTTCCCTGGTGAGATCAGATCATGGGTCTGTCTCATTCGAAGTTTCTATCCTACCCAACCCATCCCCAGCTGTAACCAGGCTAAAATAATTCCCCAAAAGCTGACTACAACCTCCTAAGGCAGGTCAGTAGCCTCACACCACTGCCCCCCACAAAGGATGCAAACAACTATGCTGAACAGTATGCCAATGCAGTATACAAGCACCTGTACAACTGCATGGACTCAGCCATACCCAACAGAACTAAAACCTGCTCCTCAAGGAAACACAAACCTGTCTGTGGACATCCTCTATCAACATGCTTTAAAACAAAATGAAGAAACTGCTGTCCACGGGTAAATAAGAAACAAATTCCAAATTGGAAAAACTCCCTCCTCAGCCTCAACAAGCAAATTAGATCACTAGTGAAAACCTCCTTATGAGTTGAAACTAGCCTCTGAAACAAAGGGAAACCACAGGTCCTTCTTCAGTTATGTTAGGAACCTCCATGGCAAAGCCCACGTTTGTTCCAAATTAGTACTTAATGGTACCACTTACACTGATCCTGTTGACTTAGCCAACCTGCTGGCTGATAGGTTCAGCGCAAACTTCACCTCCATATCCCCCCCAAAGGCCCATTCTATATCCACAATACCTGTCCCAAACCTCACATCTCTGTAGATCAAATGTTAAAGGCCCTAACCAAGGCAAAGAACACAGCTTCCATGGGACCTGACAGTATCCCAGGCTATATTCTGGACCATCTCCAGCAAGAAATAGCTTCCCCATTGAGCACCCTATTCAACCACAGCCTAACTGCAGGCTTCATTCCAGCAGAATGGAGAACTGCCATTGTCATCCCCTTGCACAAAGCCACTACAGCCCTGGGAAACTATCACCCCATTAACTTGACAAGTTTGATCTGTAAAGTCATGGAGCGCATTTTTATGGATCTCATAAACAAGGACATAGGCAATCTCCAAGCACGTGACCCCATCAAATTTGGATTCTTCAGGGGCAGATCTTGCCTGCTGAACCTGGGTGACTTCTTTGAGACTGTCACCAAGGCCCTGGATGAGGGAAAGTCAGTACATAGAGCTTACCTTGACTTCGCCAAGGCCTTTGACACAATCCCCCACTTGGGCATCATCAAAAAGCTAACACAACTTGGCGTAAATCCCTATCTCATTAGATGGGTGGCCAACTGGCTCACAGATAGATAGACAGGTCAAAATAGGCACCACCACCTCAGACAGCAGACCTGTCACTAGTGGTGTTCCCCAGGGATCTGTCCTGGGACCCCTACTGTTTGGCCTCTACTTCTTAGAGGTTCAGGTAAAGACAAAGGGCCTGTGGCTGACCAAGTTTGCAGATGACTAGGTTGGGTGCTGTCACTGACTCCTTAAATGATGTTAACATACTGCAGGAGGGTCTCACAGCTACAAATAACTGGTGTCAAAGTCATGGCCTTGAGTTAAATGCAAAAAATGTATTATCATACCATTCAGCAAAAGCACATCCCCTACTGATTACCACATCAACGGCAACCCCCTAAGCACACAACCTGTAGTGACAGACCTGGGTACTCAGGTTGACAACAATCTCACATTCGACCATCATGTGGCGGCAGTGGTCAGAAAAGTCTTTTACTTGGCTCATCTCATAAGTAAAGGGATTGCATCCAGAAAAAAGGAAGTTATTATTTCTCTGTACTCCTCACTCATTAGGCCTGTAATTGAGTATAATGCCCTGTTTGGTATGTACCTCTCCAAACACCTGTACCAACTGAAAAGGCCACAGAAATAGGTTCATAGATTCATAGGTTCATAGATTAGTACTAGGCTAACTGCCTTTGCAAGCAATTTTAAGCCTAGCCAACTATCCCCTGTGAGATTCAAACCCTGTACCTTGTGTTTTTAAGGCAAATATCTTAACCATTAGGCCACCCTCCCTACCTTGCAAAGAGAATCCATAGCCTCCAACATATGTCCTATGCGGACAGGCTCACATCACTCTCCTCGGTATCATACAGATTGTTCAAAGGTGATCTGTTTCTCGCCTACAAGGCAATATCAGACCCTGCCCTACTAGAGATGCTCCATATCCATAAGTCTAACTTCTTGCGCATTACCTGCTTGACAGGCCTAAGTCTGATATGTGACATCAACAAAACTTGCTGGAGAGACAGGTATGTCTCCCAGAGACTGCACCATCTGTAGAATAGACTTCCCATACATGTCAAACAGAGTACCTTGCTGACCCTCTTCAAGCACAACTTTGCTGAGTGGATGGGAAACAACAAATTTAGCTCAGGTGTTCCACCTTTGTCCCTCACTGACAGGGGTGACAGGTGCTGAGTGAGAGTTCTTTTTTGGGGGGGATAAACTCTTGGCTAGGCTTGTAAGGGTCCCAGAGCTATTAGCCTAGTAACCTCCTATGATCCTATGTCTCCAAGTGGTAGCAACCTTGCAGGAAGCAGGTAAAGTATCATTACCACATTTGAGGGAGTGTCTAAAACCCTGGAGGTGACATTGCAGTGGTCCTGGATATCCCTCTAAAGGTTCTTGCCTTGGACCCCTTGTGCCTTGATTTTAATTTGTTCTTGTACTGACTCAACTTATTTCAGCATGTGGAAGTGGCAAGTTGACAGCCCATATGGCCAGGGCAACTGAAGTCCAAGTTTTCTACCAAAATCTGTCAGTCTGCTCTCTCTATCATTCAGTAATGGATTCTGGAATATGTACACCACTGCTGGATCTGCTGCCATTTTTTTAAGGTGCTTATGAGACTCCAGTACCATATAAGAGCAGTCAAGCCTTCCTAGGAGCAGGGAATGGAGTCAGGGTGCAATGATATGTCTTTGAGCACATCATCCAAGACTACAAGTTCTGGCAGCGTTGCTTAAGGTCTAGGGGTGGAAAGGTTCAGAAGCTCTCGGTAATGTCTTTGAACCTTACAGAACTCCCTGGACTCCCAAATAAAGGCTTCATTCATCCTATGAACAGCGTCTCCATAAGATAAATCTTCATGAGGCAAACTGGAAGATACAGTGTCAGAGTCTTCATACGTCTGAGTGGGAATGTGTTCCACATAGGCAAATTCCTCCTCCTCCTCCTCTGTTTCTGAAGAATCAGAATCTCCCAAGCAGGAAAGTGACCCTTTTTTTTTTCCAGGGACATTCTTGGCACAGAATACTTTTACAGTGTAGGTTGCCTGGTTCTCATGAAATACATACAGTTCTGGGCAGCCTGACCAAGTCCTATAAAGAAACAGCGAAGGCTGGGGCAAACCTGAAGGCTGTAAGAAAATGGAGTCCTGCAAATTCCTTCCTCAAGCAGGTGCATGCTTCTGGATTCTTGACCCAAAGGCTACCACCATGAAGTAGCTTGGTGAACCAAACGCCTGACTCTAGGCCATAAGTGTAACTATTGCCCTTCTTCCAAAAATTTCCAGCATTCTGTGGTCTGATCTAACTTGCCCTCCTCTCCTGTCATCTATGTCATTTGCCAAAGGTGCAACTCAAATTCAGGTCACCTTGGTTGTAGTCATGGCTTTTATCTCTGTATGCCACCAGAGCTGTCAGAAAAACTATTTGAAAAACAAGAAAGCAAAACCATTGTGCAGAATAAATAATTTCCAAACACAGGACACAGAAAAATGGAAGATATATAAGTTATCCTTAAACTACCCTATATCACTAGTGTGCAAGAGTGAGACTTGAACTGATTCCTTGCAGGGAAGATGCCACTATCTGGATAAATTCTGGCTGGAAAGAGAGACATATAAACTCTGATTTACTATTACAGTGACCCTCCAAGAAGAGCTGATTACTAGAGAAACATTCTGAAAGGTCAGGTGGCCTAAGCCTAGACTGTTCTTCTATTATCAAACTCTGTCATATTATTTCTATAGCTGGGCACAGATGATAGGAACTGTGTGACGCATGGGAGAAAACTGGGAGTCTTGTGTTTAACAAACAAACAGAAGTATGCAAAGGGGATGACACAATGTACACAGATTTCTTTTAATGGCATGCAGAAAAAAAAAACATATGAATACAATTCCACTGGCTACACATAATATAAATGTAATCTTGAATTAAAAGTCAGTAGTATATTTTCAAAGTGGCCATTACTTGTGTAATAGTAATTCTTAATAGCCATGACACTAATAATGGCTCCACTAATAAAATATATACTCTTACCTTCTGCAGTACACACAGACTAACCATATTAAGAAAATCCGTTACCATCTAGAAAGGATAACCTGCAAGTACTACTAAGCAAATAATAGTCTCATTCACACAACACTTTGCTAAGAGAGCATCAGGCCCAGGATCTAGGTCTAGCCACTGGCAACAAAGACTTGCAAAGGATTTAGCTTTTTTGTCTCATATATAAAATATGACAATCGCCATAGGAAGATGAATTTCAGTAGGAAAAGGCAGATTAAACATTTTTATTTACTTGTGTTGTGTTAAACAGGCAGTACATTGTGGAAGTCCAGAAGGAAAAACTGATCTAAACATTTATTTAGTTAAGCTGCATAACTGGGGAAATCAATCATTTATATCTGATTTAAAAGAACCACCAATACTCTTGATATGAAATAAGAAAATAACCTCATTCTCTAAAACAGTCTCTTAATTTTATACCTACAGAGGCAACATATGTAAAAGAATCTCATCACAATTCAAAAGAACTGCCTACCTCAGTCAACAAAACAAAAATAAAATGCATTCAAATGAATTACATTTCATTCTTATCAGATTAAAAAGATACATTCATAAAATGATCTTATTCTTGGCAGAGGAAATAGTTTAACTTCTTATTAGTTTGTGTCTAGTACCTGAAATGTGATTTTTCAGGCACAAGAACAACATCTAACAGTTTATCACAGAAGGTCAATGCTATGAACTATGAAACAGCTTCATCCTGTAAAACTGCATTTGAGATCCTCAAGCTCTAAATGCAAACTGTGCGACTCTGACACAGTCATTTAACGAGGCAGTGTTGCCAGCCCCATCTGAAAAAAGGCACTGTTACTTAGTGGCCTTACCTGGTTTAAAAATATATATATATATAAAACCACATCTATAGTTCTACTTCAAATGAATGTATGTGCATAGCTTGGATTGAAACTTTACAGATGTAGCCTTTCCAGTATGTAAAGGTAGCTCATCCCATACATATAGATAGTAGTGCACAATGGACCCATTCTTATATGTATTCGTAGGTTTTGTACCCCTAGTCAAAAAGCACCTTTAAAATGGTGTCCCCTGCCTGGACTATACCAATCTAAGCAAGCTGTCTGGAGGATAAGAAGGTTTATAGTGGAGCTTTGGCCTCTGTCTAGATAAGACAGATAGACAAGACGGTTTTATTGTAACTGCACAAGTACAATGACATTTGTAGCAATCCTTCTAAGGTACATTCACA
This sequence comes from Protopterus annectens, assembly GCF_019279795.1. Taxonomy (NCBI): domain Eukaryota; kingdom Metazoa; phylum Chordata; order Ceratodontiformes; family Protopteridae; genus Protopterus; species Protopterus annectens. Next base: position 804,526,729 of record NC_056731.1, on the reverse strand, counting down.
TATAATGAACGTGAATAAATAACAGAATACAATACAACACAATACCAAACAATACAATATAATGCAATGCAATGCAGTAAATAACTAAGTTATTGCACTTGAGTATAATTACACATGAAAGGAATAAAGTAAGGTGCACAGGAATGTAAACATATACCTTATAGTGCAAATGGCTATGAGTATTTAGCATTGTTCAGTTCAAGTATGGCTCTGGGATAAAAACTATTCTTAAGTGTGTTTGTTCGAGATGGGATGGACCTGAACCATCTGCAAGAAGGCAGCAGCTCAAACAGGTGGTGTCTGGGGTGAGAAGGGTATTTTCAAGATGCTGGCGAGAGCTGAAGTGCTCCTCCAAAGAGGGCAGTGAGCAGCCAATGATTTTCTGGGTAGAGTTATTGATCCTTTGAAGTACCTTTCTGTCTTCAGCCGAGCTGTTGGCATACCATGTGGAAATGCAGTATGAGGCACACTTTCAATAAAACAACGATAAAAAGGCACCAGTAGCTTCTCCTGCAGGTTATTTTTCCTGAGGAAATTGAATCTCTTTACTGTGGCGTCTTCACTGCTCCATGGTGTTTATGTACCAAGAGAATCCCTCATGCCACATGTACACCTAGAAACTTATTATTATTATTATTATTATTAAGCTTATTAGTTAAAACAAGTTAGCTCAAAAAAACACAGCGTAAGGGGCAGTAGTGTTTTTTTTTACTTCTTTCAACAGTGGCTAAGCTATCGTGTGATAGGCCAGTTCTGGCATAACAGACACACTGGTAGACAACACAAAGTTATACAAGACTTGTGGATAAAGCATTATGTTTACAAGTCTTAAGTTCCATGTGTGAAACAGCATGTAGATCTGTACAATAAACTTTCTGATTTATTCCTTTACTGCTGCAAATATGCACACTTTAGATCCTAGTCTGAATGCAGCCCAGACACTTTTTTGCTACCTCAAGTCTGGTATGATCCTAAGGCTGGATGACACATGCTGACCACTTGCATGGAATGTTTCTGAGGCAGAAAACATGGATTTGAGTATGCTGACATTTAGTACATCTGATCCATCTAGTCTCTGATAAAGAGAGAGAAAAACGGCCAGCACTTTGTTCTGAATATCCAATATATTTTACACTTTGGCCAGTAGTGTGGTGAACAAGGCAAGCATTCATACAGTGTATCCACAAATCATTTACATACACAGTGCACAGCAGGTACACAAGTACTAATACCAAAGGAACACCAGCAATAACTTCATCAGTAAGTTATAACAACCCTTCCAGCTGTACTATCAGTTTTCTATAATGAAGTCAGCTGTCAAAACACCCAATTTGTTAATGTCCACTGCCAAAATAGCAGAGTCTGAATATCTACAAATTCAGAATTGACAGTACCACAGACTTTGAATAACTCCTGGAACAACCCTCCTGTAGCCTTGCCACAATTGCATGCTATGTGAATTAAATACTGCCAATTATGTTGCTTCTACTGGCTTGGACTAGACCTCTTTTGGGTGTCTGCAAGTAGGAATGAGCAGTTGTATTTATTGCCTTTGGAGTACTTCAGTGACGGAGCCTAGTAAGGCAATTAATCAGAAACTAATGACTTCAGCAGAAGGGATCATTTAATGCAAAGGAATTATGTGCACAAACTTGCAGTTATAAGCAAATCCTGGTACAAATACAGTTTTATAAAACAAAAACACTGGTCTAAAGCAAAAAACATACTGGCAAAAACATTTAAATTACGACTGCAGAAAAAAAGACTTACATTTATTGCAGTTCTGCTGCTCAACCATTTCAAGTTTTGCCTAAAATAAGAGAAATAATATGTTTCAGGATAGGAAGAATCAATACAACCATTGCAGTGCTATCAACAAAATTAGTGGTGCTACATTGTCCATTGTCTTAGCCATTAGGTAGTAAAGCATAAAATTAAGATAGCAAGCAAAAGACCAATTGCAGTGTCTAAGACATGAAGCACTGTACAGTTCTGAGATACTCAAACAAAAAAGATCCATGAGGTCATCTGGGTGTTAAGGTCTGACCTATGGACTTTCTCACAATAAGAACTCTGGTGCTCCACAAAGTATTTACTAAAAGACATCCACCACACACCCAACATTCACCTATGCTGGTTCAAAAAGGGAGTGCATAGTTACTGGTCAGAGACGTGTTTAATATAAAGAACAGACAGGCTGAAACCATGATTAGGTCTTCATAATGCAAATACATAAATAAATAAATAAATACATACATACATACATACATACATAAACTATATTCACATACACAAAGTAAATAGAGTAAGAGAAAGGCACATTTCCATGACAAAGAACAGATGGATTTTTTGAGCAACAAAACAAGCATTCGGTTTGCAGGACAAGGTTATAGATGAGACCCAGTCATAACACAAAAGAAACAAGGGAAGGGGTCCTTAATGCATATATGGCTTTTTGTTCACTGACCCATGACTATGGTAAATATCTCCTACAACTGTATTACTTAGGTTTGGAAGACTCCTCTTGCCCAAAAGTCCTGCCATAAAAGCAGCAGCTCTAGCAGTAAACCTAGTGCCTAAGAATAAATGCCAGAAAGTAGAGAACACATGCATAAGATGTTTCTCAATAGAAATGAAAATACAGGGGTCCTATCTGGTTCCATGAGACCTGTTCACTATTACCAAATGTACTATGTATTACCATATAACTTCTCCAACTTTTAACACTTTCATACCTCAACAAGTATGTCAATGATGCCAGGTAAATGCCTGGTGGAGGCTCTCTAATTATTTGCAAAAATAACCTAAAACCAAAAGCCATTTCTCAAACTCCAGTTTTCTCCAGGATTCTCATAAAACTTTCTACTCAACAGCAAATAACTACTGATTACTACAGTCTATCTGTCACCCCTTTCTTCCTTAAACAAATTAAAATAATTTATCATAAACAATCTGAATAAATGCCCCAAAATAATAACGCAATAATTCTAGGTAACTTCAACCTTAATTATTTTGAACGTTTTCCATTCAATATGAGTACTTTCTTGGCAGATCTAGTTCTCCAACTCATATCAGAACAGACTAGACTTAGCCACAGATCCTACAAATACTCCACATCTAACTTCATTATTAAAAACACACCAAACACCATCTCTAACATAAACATTCTCCTACCATCCTTAACTGACCACTGCCAAATCCTTTCCAGAATTAGCAGCCATCGTATAAAACTATTGCCAATATTAAAATACTTTAGAAACCATTCTAGTGCTAATACTGACAAGCTCAAAAACTCTCACAGTCTACAAATGGAAACATATGCTCTTCTCAGATAATCTTAACACAGTAGCCATAAGCCTAAACAAATTTCTTCTCCAGTTCTTTCCACTAATCCACAAACTTTACAAACCCACCAAAACTGAATGGCTATCCACTGAACTGAGACACCTCCTCACTCAAAGGAATGAAGTATGGCAAAAATGGAAACAGACCCTCACAACTGAGAACTGAGCCTCTTTCACAGCCTTGCATAATCTATCCAAGCAGTCCATCCGAAGGCACAACCGCAAGTTTCAAACAAAGAAATAAATCACACTCTTACATTCCCCCAAACACTTTTGGGAAGGAGTTAACCTTCTTATACGAAGAAAACATCCTCATGTCACTCGCTCTACAAACACCATTCAATGTGGCACAGTAAAACATTCCCCAAGATTTTCTTAAGGAATTTAGCAATTGTCCATTCAATGAACTCCACATCCCCTCCACAAAAGATAATGAATTTGCCACATTACCATTATTCATCCTTCTCTTCCACTTCAAAAGCATATACCCCAAAGAAATTTCTACCACCACCACCCCTCCTGGAGCTGACAGCATAACTCACTGGTTCATATATCACTGCAGAGATCACCTATGTTGTCCACTCCTCCTCACACACACACAATGTGTATATATATATATATATATATATATATATCTATATATATATATATACATATATCTATATATATGTGTGTGTGTGTGTGTGTATATATATATATATATATATATATATATATATATACACATACATACACGTGTGTGTGTATGTATATATATATATATATATATATATATATATATATGTGTGTGTGTGTGTGTGTGTGTGTATATATATATATATATATATATATATATACACACACACACATATATATATTACCCCTGTTAAAATGCCAGATTTTTGTGATATAAAAAAATGAGACCACAATAAATTATTTCAAAACTTTTCCCACCTTTAATGTGACTTATAACCTGTACAATTTAACTGAAAAACAAATAAATCTGTTAGGGGAAAATATAAAAAAATAAAAAAACCATACAATAAGCTGGTTGCATAAGAGTACACACCCTTAAAGTAACACTTTGTTGAAGCACCTTTTGATTTAATTACAGGGATGTGTACATTTTTTATATCAACTGTACATAAGCATGTATGATCTATGTCTTTCCACAAAAGGTTATGCCACAGATTTGGAAAATTGTTCTAATTAAACCCCTCCCAAAGCAAACTGACCAAAAATATCTCTCACTTCTGTCAAATATCCATTCTCTCAATGATGAACAAACTTCTATAAAACTAAGTCCACACACAACTCTTTCACTACATTCAGCAGTAACAGCAAAGATTCTGGCCCAGGCTAAGTACTATGACAGCACTTTGATCCCTACCTGATTATTTTCTGAAAAACAATGATAAAGGCATCCTTACAGGTGGCCTATTAATAGATCTGACAAAGGCATTTTATCACTACCTTCTCCTAAAGAAACTGGTATCAGCACTGACAGTACTCCCTAGTTTAAAACATATGCACTGAAAGACACTTCAGAGTTAAAACAGGATTCTCCCAATCAGAATATGCATGTATTATAAAAGGTGTACCAAAAGGATCCATTCTTGTCTCTCCTCCTCTCCATATTCATTAACTGCCTTCTGACTTTTGTCATCTCCCACTCAATTCCAGCTCCAGTCAGATTTACATGAGCTCTACCAATGTCTCATGAGCTATAAACTACTTCCCAACTCCCCTAAGAGCAAAACTATGCTTTTTGGAAATCCACAGAACATTTACCAAGTTCCTCATTATCTTTGATTTACACAGTCATACCACAGAAGCAACCTCCACTTTCAAGTAAATAAGATTATGGCTTGATCAATTTCTAAACTTCCATTTCCACATAAACAAATAGAGAGCAAAAAAATTCTCTCCAATTTTGGGCCAAAAGTGATCTCCTCTTTTCTATCTCAACCAGTCAAGACCAGCCACTGGCAAAGAATTTCTCCTCTCTCAGCTAGAATGTAGACTACACATTTGCACCTGCCACAAAGAAAAAAAAAACACCCCCACACTCAACCTGCAACAGCATCTGTCAATTCATTACAGTGATGTTGACGGAGGAGTGACATTGCATCACCCTAGAAAAAGCCAAATCATTACCCATAAAACAAAAATCTAATCTACTCTCAGAATCCAAAGTCTATAAATTACTCCAGCTCCAAACATTTACTCCTCATGCAGCTAGACTTTATGATAAAAAAACAACTCCTCATGCAACCCGAGATGCTGATCACAAGTCACACCAATTCTCATGACCCCTAGAACCAAACTCTAATGCACTGCACATGCACTCTCCTCTCAGGCACCTACCCAGTGGTAAGATCTCCCCATCAATCTAAAGGAAATCAATGCCAACTCTAAATTCAGAATGCATCTCAAAAACTATCTCCATCCAATCAAATGCTCCTGCTTCAACATAGGACATATCATCTCTCCCCCGTTCCACTTCTCTGTTCCACTCACAGAATTACTGAAGACTGACCCGCTTTTAGAAATGAATGCAAATTTTGTCATTATACTCTGCTTGTTTCTAATCTACATAAATATGTAGTGTTTCTATGCAACTAATTTGAACTTCTCTGCTGCTGCTTAGATTTCTGCTTTTTTGTTTGTGAAATGTTTTATATTTCACACAGGCTGACCCTGAAATTGGTCAGTATTTATCAGTGTACTACCCCAGTAAAAAAACAAACCAACCAAAGCAAGTAACAATATATTCTGAACAGGTTACTGGAAGGTCAACAGTGCAAACTGGAAGTCAAGAAAGAGCAGTACAGGGAAATTGTTGAACACTCAACACAATGGTTGATACAATGAAACCTGCTACAACTCCAAAATAAAACAGGGTAGTAAGAGCTGAAGGAATAGTACTAATTAATTGTATCTCCTGTCAGCAAGTGTTAACTGCAGTACCACATAGGTGTAAAACTATATATTCTAAAAAGTCTATTCATAAATAATGGTGGTAAGGGGGTTTGCATAACAGAAATAACATACAGGGTTTGATTCTCATATTTGGTCACTATCTGATTACTGGCTAGGAATGTAATACACTGTATTCTGACTGTTTATTATCAATCTATTTTGATAATAAGCAATCTTATGGATATGTTAAACAGAATATTATATAATGAAAACATTATGGTAACACAAAGCACAAAACACATTCAGTTTGTGAAGTAGATACTACAGACAATTCTTGTTAACTGTAGTGAAAAATAAATGAAACAAAATGAAAAAAAATCCTTGAAACAAAATGGTCTTGTCTTAACAAATCAATGGATATTACTGTCCACCTCTGAAACTACAATATTTGTATATACACAAATACATAAATATACATACATATATTATATATGTATATTATATACATGCTTATATAATATACAAACAGGGCCGGTGTTAGCATTTTGGGGGCCCCCAGCAACTGTCAAGGTGGGGGCCCCCTGGACACTTCTAAGTATCACCCTGTCACCACCACCTCTACTGAACAACCTTTTAGTTAATGCTGCACACTTTTAGGACTAGAATGCACAGACTGACCTGTGGCTTAAATGCTTTTACATTACAACAAGAATGTGCACCACACTATGGTGGCCCATCTCACAGAGGGAGTATTACACACAGACTGAACTGCAGCTGCAGTGCTCTTACAACAGGCCTGTGTACCACAGTACATTGACCCTTCTCACAAAAGTGCATTCACGGAGACTGGCATTTAGTTGCAACAACCAAACATTACAATGCTCAATGTACAGTGTTAGACTTAGGTGAAATGGTGCCCTAGGCACAACCTACTGTTTCACCCCACCAACACACACACACACACACACACACACACACACACACACACACACACACACACACACACACACACACACACACACTCCAGTGCTCTCGTTTTCACCCATCTTGGCATCCCCATGCCATGCACATTAATTTTTCCTTTCTTTTATCAGATTTTGCGTCAACTCTTTAGCTTTTTCAAGAAGACATGTGCCATGAAGTACATTTTATTTAATTTTTATTTTTACTCAGTCTTTTCATTCAGTGATGGCGTGAACAGAAATTATGATTAAGGAAAGAAATTCACTGTATCTGTTCAACTTTGGTTTCCTTGCATTCTTTCAGAACACCTTTCCTGGCGAATACCATACAGTAAACTCAATTAAGCCAAGGTCAGAAGCTAATAGGGTTATATATGCTCTGCAATGCATTTTGGAGCATTTTCCCAACTTTTTAAATCCATTGGTGGCCTAAAAAAATCATGAGTGTGAAAAGATCGTCTTATTTCTTCTTTCAAGGAAGGCATTAAGTTGTGCCGAAGACCTAATTTTCAAAGCTGACTTAACAGTAGCTCACAATAAACAAGTTGTTGTGAGGATGCACAGATCCTATCTGGAAATTATGGCTGCCTCCTAAACCCCCCCCCCCCCCAAAAAAAAAAGACAGTCATTGCCTGTACATCCCTCTGGTGTTAGATTAGGATGAAATCAGAGGTTCAAATAACCAAAGTCATGTATTGCAAGTTACTGCTGTCATACATATAAATAGCATGCGTCCTCACTCTTCACCCTTAACCCCCAAAGGCAGCCACCTGTATACATGTCTGATGTATGATTGTGAGGAAAGTGAAAAAAAATTACAATAATGTATTCTCCTTTGTTGCTCACAGATAGTACATTGCCCCTACACAAGCTATAGTAACCTTCTTTGTACACCTCTGAGTTTGTGAGAAATGTAAAAGAAACAATGACCTTACTGTCCTCCGCCCAAACACAAACTATAATGACCTCCTGTGCACACCTCTAAGTTCTGACTCTGATGAAAGTTATAGTACTAATGACCACACAATCCACAGCCCCCATAAAACCTACAGCAATTTTCTATACACATGAGCAGGGCTGTTTTTAGAATGGGTGAGGATGAGAGCAGAAGTCACCACTAAGTCTGTGTCAAAATCCATTTGTACAGTCTGGGGAGTGGAACACACCAGACATCTAGAAGAACTAAGTGTCTGAATGTTCTGTGATATATTTTATGCTGTACTTTTGAAATATAATCACTTGTTAACTGCATTTTTTACGGATACCCAGAAAGTACAGTTGTGTACACTTACCATAAATGTAGATGTTCGAGTGTATTTACTGTTGCAGTCATCACACTTAGGTTATCTGCATACAGGTAGCCCTCAGTTGGCTAGAATACCAGAGACTTAGCATTTGTGCGTTGGTTGCTGTCGCCTCAAGACTGACGTCAGGTTGTCAGGGGTATAAAAACAGGAAGCCAACGCCATTTTATCTGTTTTTCTTGCCCCAAATGTCAGCAGCCCCCCAAATAGGGAGCTAAGTTATGGTGGGAAAACACCACCAGTAAAAAGTAAATACCAATAGCCCTGTAAGGGCTGAGTAATAGACTTAGAGAGGGGAGAGAGAGAGAGAGAGAGACAAGGGGGCTGGAGGGTGGGAAACCAGGACTGCAACTGTGAATACACTCGAACATCTACATTTATGGTAAATGTGCACAACTGTACTTTGTTCTTCGTGTTTCACTGTTGCAGTCATCATACTTGTGTTGATTCCCAAAGCTGAAGAATGGGTGGAGGAGATGAAGAATGGGTGGAGGCTGTAAGGAAGAGGTGGGGCTGGCTAGTATGCCCTGCAGGACTGCTGCTGAAAAACCCGCCCTGGATTTGGAAAAGATAGGCAGGTGGTAATGCTTGGTGAAGGTGTGAACAGAACTCCAGGTAGCAGCTTCCAGAATGTCCTTGGTAGGGACTCCCCTGAGGAATGCTGTAGAGGTAGCAGTTGCCCTAGTGGAATGCGTTCTGACCCCCTGAGGGGTTGGTTTCCCATGGTGTTTGTAGCAGAAATGGATACACTGTACTATCCATTTGGGAATTGTTTGTTTTGAAATGGCCTTACCCTCTGCCCCTGGTGCAAAACTGACTAGTAACTGGTCAGATTTCCTGAAGGGTTTAGTCCTATCAAGGTAGAATCTGAGATGTCTGTGCACGTCAAAGGTGTGCAGGATCCTTTCCCCTTTATTCTGAGGATTAGTGAAGAAGGTTGGCAGATGGATAGATTGGTTGAGAGCCACACTGGACACCACTTTAGGCATAAAGGAAGGGATAGTCCTGAGGGAGACCCTGTCAGCATGAACAATAATGAAGGGTTCCACAGCCATAAGTGCTTGTAGCTCGGACACTCTTCTAGCTGAAGTAATGGCCAGAAGCACGGCTGTTTTCCAAGAGAGGAATTTTAACTCTGCAGACGCTGCAGGCTCAAAGGGGGGGGTAGTGTGAGCTTTCCCAGTACAAAGTTAAGGTCCTAAGCAGGGGAGGGGGCTCTCCGTGGTGGCCTTAAATTGTTTGACCCTTTCAGGAACTGTTTGATAAGAGGGTGGGAGAAGAGAGGTGGTTCAGTGTTGTAATGAGCCGAGATGGCAGAGGCATGGATCTTAACTGAAGAGAAGGATAAGCCTCTGTGAAGTAGATCTGCTAGGTAATCCAGGATTAGAGGTAAGAAGGGCAGTGTTATGTTCTCTCCTTTAGATTGAATCCAGGAACAATACCTTTTCCACTTATCAGCATAAGATTTCCTTGTACTGGGTTTTCTGGCTTCAAGAATGACGTCCAGCACCTGCTTGCTTAGGCTGATCATTGGGAGAGAATTCAAGGAATAAGCCAGGCTGCAAGATTCAGGGTTTGCAGTTGTGGATGCAAGATCTGTCCCCCCTGCTGAGTGAGGAGGGTTGGGATCTGGGGTAGGTGCAAGGGTGGCACTGGTGATAGGCTGTGCAGTAGTGGGTACCAGTGCTGCCATGGCCAGTCTGGGGCAATCAGGATTGTCCTTGGTCTATCCTGTCTTATCTTGAGTAATATTCCTGTGAGAAGAGGCAGAGGGGGAAATGCATAAATTGAGAGGTTTACCCACTGGAAGGATAGGACATCCACTTTCCAGGTCCTGCTGTAAGGTGACCTGGTGCAGAATTTGCTGAGCTGGTGATTGTAGGGGGAGGCAAAAAGGTCCATCTCCAGGGTCCCCCATTTCTGGGTTAGAAGGCTGAAAGTGCTGGGGTCTAATTGCCACTCATGTGGGTCCAGGAGATTTCTGCTTAAGTCGTCTGCCAGAGAGTTTTGTTTGCCTGGCAGGAATTGAGCTTGCAGATAAATATGCATGTCCAAAGCCATGTTCCACAGGGCCATGGCTAGCCTGCAGAGTGGGTAAGAGTGGGTTCCCCCTGCTTGTTGATGTACCACATAACTGTGGTGTTGTCTGTTTTTATTATCAGGGGTCCTGGTGAGAGTAGGGATCTGAAAGCTGTCAGAGCATGCTGAACATCATCTCTTTTTGGTTGATATGCAGATTAATTTGACTTGGGCTCCAGTGGCCCTGAATGCACTTGTCGTCCAGATGTGCCTCCCAGGCATAGTCTGATGCATCTGTGGTTAGGGTCTGGGTGGCGTGGGGTTGAGTAAAGGGAAGTCTTTTGTTGTGGTTGCATGCTGCTGCCCACCAGAGAAACTCTGTCCTCAGACAAGGTATGATAGGTATGGCAGTTTCCAGGTCATGAGAATGTTGGCACCAAAGAATTTTTAAGTACCACTGAAGTTTCCTCATATGCAGTCTGGCATATGGAATTAGTAGAATGCAAAAGGCCATGAACCCTAGTGCCTGCAGGATTTTCCTTGTGGATAGCTGGGTTCTGGTAGCCATTTGAGTGAAGTAGCCTGTTAGATAAGCTTGTTTTTTTGGAGTAAGGAATGCCATCTGGTATGCTGTGTCCACGCTTGCTCCCAGGAATACAATCTTTTGACTGGGGACTGGTTTCAATTTCTTTTCATTGATAGTGTACCCCAGGGATGTTAGAAGGTTCTTTACAAATGTCAGGTGCTGCAACGGCTTTTCCTGCCTGCCTGAATCAGTCAATCGTCCAAGTAGGGGTAAATCTGAATATTTCTCTGTCTGCAATAGGCAATGGTAATAGCCAGGCATTTTGTGAAGACTCTGGGAGCAGTGGATAAGCCAAAGTGCAGGGAACTGATAATGCATAGATCCTGCCCTGAAACGTAGATATTTCCTGCATGAGTCCCTGATAGGGATGTGCAGACAGGCTTTTTAGGTCTAGGGTGGCTAACCAGGCATCTTTGTACAGCATAGGGATCAGCTGCTGAAGGGTAAACATTTTGAATTTTAGTACCACCAGGAAGGTGTTTAGAATGGAAAGATCTAGGGTTGGGTGCCAAGTGCCCTCTTTTCTGGGTACCAGGAAAAGTGTGGAGTAAAACCCTTGAACTGGATCTGTGCCTCTGCCCACTGGTTTGGAGGAAGGTCTGGGAACCCTTTTGGGGTTGGCAATGAGTGGAATTAAACTTTGTACCCGTGGGATACAATGTTGAGGACCCATCGGTTTTGGTGATGGAGGTCCAGTTTTTTGCATGATGGGCACGTCTTCCTCCTAGGGGCACGAGCAATTGGGCAGAGGTGAGAAGTAGAGTTGAGAAGTCACTGTGAATTCTTTCTGTAAGGGGTGGCTTAGCACTCCCTGTTTTAGAAGTGGAGGTACTCCATTGCTTAGATCTCTGCATACCCCGGGATTGTAATTTGGGGGGTCGGCTTGCCCTGGGTCTAGTTTGAGATGGCCTTGAAGGGGCTGGAAAGGACCAATGTTTTGAGGAGCAATGCCTGCTGAATCTTGGAGACTGCACTTGCAAAAAAAACTTTGACTGTCTGCAAAGACTTATCTTTTTCTTCCATCTTTTTTTAGAGCCTCTTCTGCGCTCTTCTGCGTTGGTGCCAAACAGATTGTCCTTGTTCAAAGGAGTGTCTAGTAATTTTGATTTGACATGGTCTGTCAAGGTCTGCTCCTTAAGCCAAGCATGCCTTCTCAGTATAGAACCAGTGACTGCTGCCCTGCAAGATGCTTCTAGGGCATCAAAGCCACATTCCAAGGTATGTCTGCTGACTTGGCTTGCAGAATGCAAAAGCTCCTGTAATTCTTTATTTTCTGCACAGTCTGTAAAGGTAGATAATTTTTGCTTAGTAAGTTCCATAATATATTGCTGGTATTTCAGCATGTGAAACTGGCAATTCAATGTCCCAATGGTGAGAGTTGTAGAGGTGTATACCTTTTTACCCCATCTGTCTAAAGCTCAGGAATCCCTGTCCAAAGGGGTGGGATTCTTAGCTGTAGTTGCTTTCATACTTTTAGGCCCCTGGGAAATGACCTCTGGATCAGCAGTAGGATTTTTTAAAAGAAATTTGTGAGAGACAGGGACTCTATAGTACCTGTCTGGTTTCCTTGGAACAAGTATCCAGAGTTAGACTGGATTCCATAAAGACATCATCCACAACATCTAGAACAGGAGCGTTAGCCAAAGGTCTATGTTGTGGCAAATCTAAAAATTCTCCGAGTCTCTTTTTGGAATAAGGATAATCCTGGCATTTCCAGTGGAAATGCTCTCTTACAGAATGTAGGGTTTCCACAAAAGAAAAATCCTCTGGAGGGGAGGCAGAGGAAATGGAGTCCTCTGCATCAGAATCCTCACAAGCAGATAAAGGCATGTCTTCACATTCAGAAACCTCAGTCATCGGACTCTTGGTAAGTTAAAGCTGCTGGGGACATGTCTCTTTTTCATTTAGCAGGGGAACCCCTAATCAACATAATCAGGTCTTCTGCCATTTTAAGCAATCAGGTCTTCTGCCATTTTAAGCATTTGATGTTGTGGCAAGGGAGCAGGTGCTTGAGTTTGGGTCGTAGGTTTTTTAGGCATAGCTCGTACTCTTGGCCTTAGAAACTCGGTTGTTTTAGACAGAAATGAAGACGTGAAAGAAGTCAGTTTGTGTCATATATCGGTAATGTGAAGAACTTCTTCAGAAGCCGGTGCCTGCGCAGCGGCTCCAGACCCATCCAAGGTAGAGACATCCACAGGTTCCGTAGTCAAAAAAGAGTCTTGCAGCATACCAGACTCCGAACGGGTCTCGGTAGCGGCCTGCGAATCCATAAAAGCAGGCATCAGGGGCTGCAAAAGCTCCTCACTATCGGCGAACTGGCAACTAGCTTTACGGAAGCATCATCAGCAGTTTTGGACCTGTGCGGTCTGTCTCTGTCTTTATCCTTACGTTTTTTCAGAAGATCGGTAGTCGGATGGCTTACCAAAGCCATTTCGGAATACGGAGATCGAGAGCGAAAGTATTTAGTGACAATAAGGGCCCAACGATGAATAGTTCGGGTGTTGAACAAAGCACAAAATCAACAGCGTGGTACGTCGTGGTCTGGGCCTAAACAGGTGACGCAGTAAGAATGGAAATCTCGGTGTGGTATTTGTTTTCTACAGGCGAGACAATTGTTAATTTTTTCTGACATCGGTTAGAGCAAGAAAAAAGGATCCCCAGTGGTGTACATAGCTTTAGAAAACTCCAGGATGATTCAATTTGGAAACGAAAACTCAGGTTGTGGCCGACCAGCCCTCGTGCGAACTGCTTCTGCTTCGGGCTCCTTGGCAAGAAAGACTGATGTAATGGCATCGGCTGCCTGTTTTTATAACCCTGATGACCTGACATTAGTCTTGAAGCGACACCAACCGACGCAGAAATACTAAGTCTCTGGTATTCGGGCCGACTGAGGGCTACCTGCAAGCAGATAACCCAATTGTGATGACTGCAACAGTGAAACATGAAGAGCATGTCTAATGTATGTGTCCTGACAGATAAAACTCAGTCATTTTTTACACACACACACACACACACACACACACACACACACACACACACACACACACACACACACACACACACACACACACATCATAAGAAATTGCCAGAATTGATCAATTGCTGTTGTTTAGCAGTCATCAAATAGTACCAGGGGTAAGTCATTTTTATTTACCTCATTGAGGAGTAATGTATAACTGTCAATGTCACTGATTTCACAGACCATCCATGATTTTGCCTCATAATCTTTTTCTGTCCCTTATAAAAAGCTTGGCCTCCTGATAAATCATTCAGGATTGCAGGCAGTCAGTAACACAGAGATCAGAGTTTCATTCTTTTTATTGTCCAAAAGATGCCTGTGTTACTCTATTAACTTTATAAGTGAATTAGAGTAATATTTAAAACATGTTCCTGATTTTGAGTCACTATTATTTTTGACTGTGCTCAGAATTCTTGACCAAATAAGTTGAGTTACAGTATCTGATGTTCTGTCAGTATTTGAAAAACTCCCAAAATCATGCCTAAAGACTGGAAGCAACAGTTCTTTTTAAAATGAAGGTATGCACTGAGGTCAGTCACTCTGTGCTACTGTTCTCTCTAGTGCTTACCTTGTTCATGTACATATCAGCTTTATCCTTACAGGTTATAACACAGCCTTGTTCAGGTTAAAGAGCTTAATCTGAAAATTAATACAATTTTTCTCATTTTCCCCAATCAGCAGCAGCTTTTGTAAGGCCCCTACAAGGTCAAGGATGATTAAGCCCCCCCCCCCTACAGCTGTGGGTGTTGCAGGTACCTAAACCTGGCTCTGTTGGTAGTTTTAATGAAGAGAATGTCCATCAGTAGGATTTAACTAAGCAAAGGGCACAATGTCAGTGGTAAAACATTAATGGACTTGTGAAGCCTGTTAATTGGCAAAACACTTTCACTATACCACAGATATTGTTGTGTTTTAAAGCAGATATAAATAAGAGTTATTACTACACACTTGGTTTAACAGTCATGCTACAAAATATCAAGATAATTCAACTTGCTGTGTTTGGGGGCCCCCAGCACAGAGTTCACTGGTGCCTAAAACCGGCTATGCACACACACACACACACACACACACACATATATATATATATATATATATATATATATATATATATGCTTATATATGTATGTATATGTATGTATGTATGGGTCCCCTTCAGAAGCTTGAGTTTTCAGAAATTCAAAATTCATATTGTCGAGATAATATAATAAAGTTTCCGAAAACATGAAGCTTTTGAATGGAGATCGTGGAACAGTAAGGATCAAGGAATTTATCCTTTTCCTCACTGTATTGTGATCTTGGCAATATGAGTTTTGAGTTTCTGAAAGCTTGAGGTTCTGACATAGACCCATCATATATATGCAAGTATACATACATACACACACACACACACACACACACACACACACACACACACACACGTATATGTATAAATCAACTGCAATAAATACCTAGCCAGCTAGAGTTTTCAGTATGCAATATCGTAAACCTCCTAACGTGGAGGCCCATGGGGATATAAACAAATGACCCATACCCGTGTTTAATCTATATGGCTTTTGAATGCCCATGACTTTAAGCATTTATGGGTACATTCAGGAAGAAAAGCTAAACCCCACTACATGCAAAAGTACAGTTGTGTACCTACCATGAATGTAGATGTTCGAGTGTATTCACTGTTGCAGTCATTACAATTGGGTTATCCTGCTGGCAGGCTACCCACAGTCGGCCCGAGGTCCAAAGTCTAGGTCTGGCATCGGTTGCTGTTGCCTCCTCCCTGATGTCAGTGTGCCAGGGGTATAAAAGATGCAGCTGACGCCATTTTCTTCAGTTTTTCTTGCCCTAGATATCAGGTGCCCCCAAAAGGGTAGGCTAAAAAAATATTGCAATAAAGCATGTATGCACCAAAGTAAATTATTCCTTCCTCTACAAGCAAATACACCACATAAGTTGTATAGAATAGAGAAGTACAGATAAGTTCCAGCAAAGATAAAGGGGGGTGGGTGGGTAACCTGGACTGTAACAGTGAATACACTCGAACATCTACATTTATGGTAGGTACACAACTGTACTATGTTCATCGTGTTTCACTGTTGCAGTCATTACAATTGGGTTGAATCCCAAAGCTAAGGTTGGGAGGTTGGCTAAATAGGATTAGGAGAGGCTATCAGGCCCTGCAGAACTGCAGTGGCAAAGCCTGCTCTGGATTTAGAGTAGAGAGGTAAGGAATAGTGCTTTGTAAACGTATGCACTGAACTCCAAGTTGCAGCCTCTAAGATGTCTTTGGTTGGTACTCCTCTGAGGAAGGCTGCTGAAATGGCTGCTGCTCTGGTTGAATGTGGCCTAATGCCCTTAGGCACTGATTTGCCATGCTGTGAATAGCAGAAATGAATGCAGTGGCCTATCCACTTTGAAATAGTCTGTTTTGAGATATGCTTTCCTTGTGATCCTGCAGCATATGCCACTAGAAGTTGTTCTGTCCTTCTGAAAGCTTTGGTTCTGTCCAAGGTGAAGCGTAGCTGCCTGTGAATATCCAAAGAATGACAGAAGTCTCTCACCCTTATTCTGTGGGTTTGGGTAAAAGGTAGGCAAATTAATTGTTTGGTTAAGGGCCACACTGGACACTACCTTAGGCATAAATGTAGGGTTTGTCCTTAGAGAAACCCTGTCAGGATGGAAAATGATAAAAGGTTCCACGGCCATGAGTGCCTGTAACTCTGAGACTCGTCTAGCGGAGGTTATTGCTAGGAGCAGAGCTGTTTTCCAGGATAAGAATTTTATATCAGCTGCAGAGGCTGGCTCAAACAGAGGCAGTGTGAGTTTTTTCCAAGACATAGTTGAGGTCCCAAGCAGGTATTGTGCTCTCCTTGGAGGTCTTATGTTTTTTGCCCCTCTGAGGTACTGCCTTAGCAATGGGTAAGAAAAAATAAGTGGTTCTGTATTGTAATGAGCTGAAATGGCAGAGGCATGAATTTTAATTGATGAAAAAGAAAGGCCTTTATCCAGCATCTCAGTTAAGTATTGCAAAATCTGAGGAAAATTTGGAACAGTCGTGTCAATACCTAGTGCCTGGTTCCAAGCACAGAATCTCTTCCATTTTTCTGCATAAGATTTTCTGGTACTAGGCCTCCTGGCCTCCAAAATAACATCCATCACTGCTTTAGAGAGAGGTGCGTCTTGAATGGCTACATTATCCACCATGCTGCCAGGTTTAAGGTCCTGAGTTGGCTGTGCAGTATCTGACTGTCTTGTTGGGTCAATAAGTGAGGAATTTGAGGTAATGTCCAAGCTGGGCATTGAGACAAGCTCTTTAGGATTGGGTACCAGTGCTGGCGGGGCCAGTCTGGGGCAATCAGTATCATTTTTGGCTTCTCTTGTCTGACCTTGAGGAGTACCTTGGGGAGGAGAGGCAGAGGAGGAAAGGCATATACTGTTAGGTTTTTCCAATTGAAAGATAGAGCATCCACTTTCCATACTTGCTTGTGATAAGTCCTTGTGCAGAATCTCTGTAGTTGGCAGTTGTGAGGGGAGGCAAATAGGTCTATGTCCTGGCATCCCCAGTTCTTTGTTATCATGCTGAAGACTTGTGGATCCAATTTCCACTCATGGGGATCCATTAGGTTTCTGCTTAGTTCGTCTGCCAGAGTATTTATCCTTCCTGGCAGGAATTGTGCTTGCAGATGTACTTGGTAAGTCAGTGCTGTGTCCCACAAGTTCATGGTTAGTCTGTAGAGGGGGTAGGAATGCGTGCTGCAGCTCTGGTGGAATGAGACCTAATGCCCTTGTGCACAGGTTTACAATGGTGTAAGTAGCAGAAATGAATGCAGTGGCTTATCCACTTTGAAATAGTCTGCTTTGAAATAGCCCTTCCTTCTGATCCTGCAACATATGTCACTAGTAATTGCTCAGTTTTTCTTAGAGCTTTAGTCTTGCTCAAGTAGAATCTTAGCTATCTGCGTACGTCCAAGGAATGCAGAATTCTCTCCCCCTTGTTCTGCGGATTTGGATAAAAGGTTGGCAGATGAATAGTTTGGTTAAGAGACACACTGGAAACCACCTTAGGTATAAATGTTGGATTTGTCCTCAGAGACACCCTGTCTGTGTGAAATATGATAAAAGGCTCTACAACCATGAGGGCCTGTAGCTCTGAGACTCTTCTTGCTGAAGTAATTGCTAGTAGCAGAGCTGTTTTCCATGATAAGAACTTTATATCAGCAGTAGCAGCTGGTTCAAATGGAGGCAGAGTGATCTTTTCCAACACATAATTGAGGTCCCATGCAGGTATTGGTGATCTTCTAGGAGGCCTTAAATTGTTGGCTCCTCTAAGATACTGCTTTAGTAAAGGATGAGAAAAGATTGGTGGCTCTGTACTGTAATGAGCCGAAATGGCAGAGGCATGGATTTTAATTAATGAGAAAGATAGGCCTTTGTCAAGCATCTCAGTCAAGTATTGTAATATCTGAGGAATATTTGGTTCTGCTGTATCAGTTCCTTGTGCTTGATTCCAAGCACAGAATTTCTTCCATTTATCAGCATAAGATTTTCTAGTACTAGGCCTTCTAGCTTCCAAAATGACATCCATCACAGCTTTACTGAGAGGTGTTGTTTGTACAACTACATGATCAGCCATGCTGCCAGGTTCAGTGTCTGGAGTTGATTGTGCAGGATCTGATTGTTCTGCTGGGACAGCAGTTGAGGTCTTTGAGGTAAGGTCCAAGCTGGGTATTGAGACAAGTTCCTTAGGATTGGGTACCAGTGTTGGCGGGGTCAGTCTGGGGCAATTAGTAGCATCTTTGGTTTCTCTTGTCTGACTTTTAGGAGGACCTTGGGAAGAAGAGGCAGAGGAGGAAAGGTGTAAACTGATAGGTTTTTCCAACTGAAGGATAGGGCGTCCACTTTCCATGCTTGTCAGTGATAAGTCCTTGTGTAGAATCTTTTCAATTGATAATTTTGAGGAGAGGCAAATAGATCTATGTCTGGGCTCCCTTATTTCTTTGTTATGCTGAAGACATGTGGATCTAGATTCCACTCATGAGGATCCATAAGGTTTCTGCTTAAATCCTCTGCCAAAGTATTTTGTTTTCCTGGCAGGAATTGAGCTTGAAGATGTATTTGTTAAGTCAAAGCTGTGTCCCATAGTGCCATGGCTAATCTGCAAAGGGGGTATGAGTGCGTGCCCTCTTGCATGTTTATATACCACATGATATTGGTGTTGTCCGTCTTTATCAGTAGTTGTCCTGGGTGAAGTAAGTCCTTGAAGGTTGTCAGGGCATTCTGAACAGCTAGCATCTCTTTCTGGTTGATATGTAGATGCATTTGTTTTGAGGTCCATATGCCCTGAATGCATCTTCCCGCCATGTGGGCCCCCCAGGCATAATCTGATGCGTGTGTTGTTAAGGTCTGGCTGGCAGGGGGTAGAGTGAAGGTCCATCCCATGTTTTAGTGACATGCCTTTGCCCACCATAGAAACTCCTGTTGTAGGCAAGGAATGAGAGGAATCATTGTTTCCAGACTGTGACAATGTTGACTCCCATAAGCTTTTTAGGTACCATTGAAGTTTCCTCATATGCAGTCTTGCATATGGAATCAGTAGGATGCAGGATGCCATGAAGCCCAAAGCCTGCAGAATTTGTCTTGCAGATAACTGGGTTTTTGTTGCCATCAGTTTGAAGTACGTAGTTGGTTGCCTTTGCTTGTCTGGCATGAGGTAAGCCATATGGGCAGTTGTATTCAAGCTTGCACCCAGGAATGTTATCTTTTGAGAGGGTACCAGTTGCGATTTCTTTTCGTTTACTGTGTACCCTAGGCATGTTAGAAGCCTTTTCACAAATGCCAGGTGCTGAAGAAGATTGCCCTTGCTCTCTGCTTGAATGAGACAGTCGTCCAAGTAAGGATATATTGGTATACTTCTTTGTCTGCAAAATGCAATTACTGGTGCCAGGCACTTTGTAAAGACCCTGGGCGCAGTAGATAAGCCAAAGGGCAGTGCAGAGAATTGGTAATGCATTAAGCTATCCTTGAATCTGAGGTATCTTTTGCACGATTGCCTTATTGAGACATGCAGGTATGCCTCTTTTAGGTCTAATGTCACCAGCCAAGCATTCTTGCCCAGCATGGGCAGAAGCTGCTGCAAAGTCAGCATTTTTTATTTTGGAATGTCCAGGTATGTGTTCAAAATCGATAAATCCAGTATTGGCTGCCAGGCCTTGTCCTTTCTGGGTACCAAGAACAGTCTTTAGTAAAAACCTTGTCCTTTTTCCTGTTCTGGTACTGGCTGAATGGCCCCCCCCCCCATATCCATGAGGGATGTAACCTGTTTTTGTGCCTCTGCCCATTGATTTTTTGGCAGATCTGGCCAACCGTTTGCCATTGGCAGAGTACGGAAATGGAATCTGTATCCCTGTGATACTATGTTTAGCACCCACTTGTCCTGGGTTTACTGCCAATTCTGAGCAAAAAGTGCTAATTTTCCCCCCTAAGGGTACTGCCAAAAGATAAGTGCTTGGTGTAGGCAGAGGGAAGTCATTGGGACTGCTTTCTGTAGGTTTGCGCTTTATCTCCTCCAGATTTGGAGGTAGAAGTGCCCCATTGCTTTGACCTGTATGCATCTTGTGCCTGGAATCTGGAACCCTTAGGGCGTCTGGATTTGCCCCTTTGAGCTCTGTCTGACACAGGAAAGGACCAATTTTTTGTAGGCCAGTGTCTACTGAATCTTGGTGGCTGCACTTGTAAGAAGTCTTTTACAGTTTGCATAGACTTAGCTTTGTCTTCCATTTTCTTTAAAACCTCTTCTGCCTTAATACCAAACAAAGTATCATGCTGTAAAGGTGCATCTAGTAATTTAGCTTTAACATGATCAGGCAAATTTTGTTCCTTTAGCCAGGTATGCCTCCTAATCACAGATCCAGTAACTGCGGCCCTGCAGGAGGCCTCTAAGGAATCAAAACCACATTGCAAAGTATGCTTTCCAACCTGTTCAGCTGCATGCAATAATTCCTGCAATTCTTTATTTTCTGCACATTCAGAAATCAACATCATTTTCTGTTTCAGCAATCCCATAACATGTTGTTGATACTTGAGCATATGAAACTGGCAGTTTAAGGCCCTAAATGCCAAGGCTGCAGATGTATAAACCTTTTTCCCCATCTATCCAGTGCCCTTGAATCTCTGTCAGAGGGGGTAGGATTTTTTGCTGTTGAGGCCTTAACTCCCTCTGGACCCTGTGAAATAGTTTCAGGATCAGCAGCAGGGTTTCTAAATAAAAATTTGTGTGAGTCAGGGACCCTGTAATATCTGTCAGACTTGCTGGGAGCTGGAGGTAAGGAGTCAGGGGTCAAGCTTGACTCCGAAAACACATCATCCACAATGTCTAAAAAGTACAGTTGTGTACCTACCATAAATGTAGATGTTCGAGTGCATTCACTGTTGCAGTCATTAAAATTGGGTTGAATCCCAAAGCTAAGGTTGGGAGGCTGGAGCTAAATAGGATTAGGAGTGGCTATGAGGCTATGCAGAACTGCAGTGGCAAAGCCTGCCCTGGATTTAGAGTAGAGTGGTAAGTGATAGTGCTTTGTAAAAGTGTGCACTGAGCTCCAGGTTGCAGCCTATAAAATGTCTTTGGTTGGTACTCCTCTGAGGAAGGCTGCCAAAGTGGCTGCTGCTCTGGTTGAATGTGGCCTAATGGCCTTATGCACTGATTTGCCATGTTGTGAATAGCAGAAACTAATGCAGTGGCCTATCCACTTTGAAATAGTCTGCTTTGAGATAGCCTTTCCTTGTAAGCCTGCAGCATATGCCACTAGTAATTGCTCCGTCTTTCTGAAAGCTTTGGTTCTGTCCAGGTAGAAGCGCAGCTGTCTGTGTATGTCCAAAGAATGCAGAAGTCTCTCACCCTTATTCTGTGGGTTTGAATAAAAGGTAGGTAAGTGAATAGTTTGGTTAAGGGCCACCCTGGACACTACCTTAGGCATAAATGTCGGGTTTTTCCTCAGAGAAACCCTATCTGGATGGAAAATGATAAAAGGTTCCACAGCCATGAGTGCCTGTAGCTCTGAGACTCATCTTGCAGAGGTTATTGCTAGGAGCAGAGCTGTTTTCCAAGATAAACATTTTATATCAGCTGTAGCGGCTGGTTCAACAGGAGGTAGGGTGAGTTTTTCCAAGACATACTTGAGGTCCCATGCAGGTATTGGTGATCTCCTTGGAGGCCTTAAGTTTTTGGCTCCTCTGAGGTACTGCCTTAGTAAAGGATGAGAAAAAACAGGTGGCTCTGTATTGTAATGAGCCGAAATGGCAGAGGCATGAATCTTAATTGATGAAAAGGGCAGGCCTTTGTCCAGCATCTCAGTTAAGTATTGCAAAATCTGAGGAATATTTGGTACAATCGTGTCAATTCCTTGCGCCTGGTTCCAGGCACAGAATCTCTTCCATTTCTCAGCATAAGATTTTCTGGTACTAGGCCACCTGGCCTCCAAAATAACATCCATCACCGTTTTAGAAAGAGGGGTGTTTTGAATTACTAAATTATCCGCCATGCTGCCAGATTTAAGGTCTTGAGTTAGCTGTGCAGGATCTGGCTGTTTTGTTGGGACAATAAGTGGGGAATCTGAGGTAATGTCCACGCTGGGCATTGAGACAGGTTCCTTAAGATTAGGTACCAGTGCTGGTGTGGCCAGTCTGGGGCAATCAGTATCATTTTTGGCTTCTCTTGTCTGACCTTTAGGAGTACCTTGGGGAGGAGGGGCAGTGGAGGAAAGGCATATACTGTTATGTTTTTTCTGATGAAAGATAGAGCATCCACTTTCCACGCTTGCTTGTGATAAGTCCTTGTGCAGAATCTCTGTAGTTGGCAGTTGTGAGGGGAGGCAAATAGATCTATGTCCGGGCATCCCCATTTCCTTGTTATTATGCTGAATATTTGTGGATCCAATTTCCACTCATGGGGATCCATGAGGTTTCTGCTTAGTTCGTCTGCCAGAGTATGTATCCTTCCTGGCAGGAATTATGCCTGCAGATGTACTTGGTAAGTCAATGCTGTGTCCCACAAAGTCAAGGCTAGTCTGCAAAGGGGGTAGGAATGAGTGCCTCCCTGCTTGTTTATGTACCACATGACTGTGGTATTGTTTGTTTTTATCAGTAGTTGTCCCGGATGAAGTTGGTCCTTGAAGGCTGTCAGGGCATTCTCAACAGCTAGCATCTCTTTTTGATTGATATGTAGATGCATTTGGCTTGCGGACCACGTGCCCTGAATACATCTTCCTGCCATGTGGGCCCCCCAGGCATAATCTGATGTATCTGTTGTTAATGTTTGCCCGGCTGTGGGTACAGTGAATGGCTGTCCCTTGCTGTGGTGACAGGACTTTGCCCACCATCGAAACTCCTGTTGCAGGCAGGGAATGAGGGTAATTATTGTTTCTAGGCTGTGACGATGTTGAGTCCAAACACTTTTTAGATAGCATTGAAGTTTCCTCATATGCAGTCTTGCATATGGAATTAGCAGAATGCAGGATGCCATGAAGCCCAAAGCCTGCAGAATTTTTCTTGCAGATAACTGAGCCTTTGTTGCCAACAGTTTGAAATAAGTAGTCAGTTGCCTTTGTTTGTCTGGCATGAGATAAGCCATCTGGGCAGTTGTATTTAAGCTTGCACCCAGGAATATTATCCCTTGAGAGGGTACAAGTTTTGATTTCTTTTCATTTACCATGTACCCTAGGCATGCTAGTAATCTTTTTACAAACACCAGATGCTGTAGTAGAATGTCCTTGTTCTCTGCTTGAATGAGGCAGTCGTCCAAGTAAGGATATATTTGTATTCCTCTTTGTCTGCAGAATGCAATTACTGGAGCCAGGCATTTTGTGAAGACCCTGGGCGCAGTAGATAAGCCAAAGGGCAGTGCAGAGAATTGGTAGTGCATTGAGCCAGCTATGAATCTGAGGTATCTTCTGCATGATTGTCTGATTGGGACATGCAGGTATGCCTCTTTTAGGTCTAAAGTCACAAGCCAAGTCTTCTTGCCCAGCATGGGCAGAAGCTGCTGCAGAGTCAACATTTTGAATTTTGGAAACTCCAGACATGTGTTTAGAATAGATAGGTCCAGTAGTGGTCTCCAAGCTTTGTCCTTTCTGGGCAACAAGAACACTCTTGAGTAAAATCCTTGTCCCTGCTCTTGCTCTGGTACTTGCTGAATGGCCCTCATGTCCATGAGGGATGAAATTTGCTTTTGTGCCTCTGTCCATTAGTTTTTTGGTAGGTCTGGCAAACCATGTGCCCTTGGCAGGGTATGAAAGCGAAACTTGTAGCCTTGTGACACTATGTTCAAGACCCATTTGTCCTGGGTTATTAAGTGCCAATTTTGATGAAAAAGTGCTAGTTTTCCCCCTAAAGGTGTTGCCAGAAGATAAGTGCTTGGTGCAGGCAGGGGGAAGTCATTGGGACTGTTTCCTGTATGGCTATGATTTGTCTTCTCCGCTTTTGGAGGTAGAAGCACCCCATTGTTTAGACATGTAGGTGCCTTGGGGCTGGGACCTGCCTGTATGGTGTCTGTATCTGCCCCTTTGTGGCCTGTCTGACACTGGAAAGGACCAATTCTTTGTAGGCCAGTGTCTGCTAAATCTTGGAGGCTGTACCTGTAAGAATCCTTGACTGTTTGCATAGATTTTGCTTTGTCCTCCATTTTCTTCAACACCTCATCTGCTTTAACACCAAACAAGGTATCATGCTGTAATGGAGCATCTAATAATTTTTCTTTAACATGATCAGGCAGATTCTGTTCCTATAACCAAGCATGCCTCCTGATGACAGAACCCGTAACAGTGGCCCTGCAGGAGGCCTCCAGAGAATCAAAACCACATTGCAAAGTATGCTTTCCAACTTGTTCAGCTGCATGCAATAAATCCTGCATTTCTTTGTTTTCTGCACATTCAGAATTTAGCAACATTTTCTGTTTAAGCAGGACATAATATATTGCTGATAGTTAAGCATATGAAACTGACAATTTAAAGCCCTTATATCCAAGGTAGCAGAAGTGTAAATCTTTTTTCCCCATGTGTCCAGTGTCCTAGAATCCCTGTCAGAGGGGGTAGGGTTTTTTTGTAGTGGAAGCCTTGACCCCTTTGGGACCCTGAGAGAGAGTTTCTGGGTCAGCAGCAGGGTTATTAAAAAGAAATTTATGTGAATCAGGAACCCTGTAGTATCTGTCTGGCTTAACAGGAGCTGGAGGCAAGGAGTCAGGAGTCAGACTGGACTCTGAAAAAACATCATCTACAATGTCTAACACAGGAGAAATAGCAAGGGGCCTGTGCTGAGTCTCTGAGCCTTTTCTTAGATTCTGAATAATCTTGGCTCTCCCAGTGAAAATGCTCCCTCATGGTATGCAGAGTTTCCCCAAAAGAATAATCCTCAGGAAGAGAGGCTGAAGGGATAGATTCTTCAGCATAAGAATCCTCATAGGGAGGAAGAGAGTATTCCTGATCAGAAGAGGAATCAGATGAAATGGAAACCTGATCTGAAGATTCATATTCTGTCTCTTGCCTAGGCCTCTTATCAGGTGGGGGATGGGAACCCCTGATCAAAGTAATTAGGTCTTCGGCCATTTTGAGCATCTGATTTTTAGGAGTGGAGGCCTGTCCATGGGGCTGCTGTACTTGTTTCTTTGTCTTTAAAGGTGCTTTAGTCTTTGCCTTTGAAGCTGAAGTCATTTTTACATATAATTGTGTTGGCCTGAAAACACCCTCAGAAGCCGATGCCTGCTCAGCGGCTCTGGACCCATCTGAGGGAATAGTTTCCGAGGTTCCAATACCTTGAGTTTCCAGCGGTCTAGTCGGCTCCACGTGGGAGTCGGTAGTGGCCTGCGGCTCTAAAGTACTGGGTGTCAGGGGCTGCGAAAGCGCCTCACTGACAACTGGCGAACCGGCAACTGGTTTAGAAGAAGCCTCGTCGTCAGTTTTGGACCTCGGATGCTTGCCCTTTTCTTTTTCCTTGCGTTTCATTGCGGTAGTCGGATGACTATCCCACGACATTGTGTAATTAAATCTTCTGCCAAAATAGTGAAATGCAAAATCATACCGACGCTTAATAGTGCGTTGGTTAAATCTAGCACAGAACCTACAATTAGCAACGTCGTGGTCAGGGCCTAGGCAAGGAATGCAGTAGGAATGAAAGTCCTTATGAGGTATTTGCTTCCCACAAGAAATACAATTATTAACTTTTTCTGACATCGGTCTGGAGTAAGAAAAAAGTTTCCCCAACGGGGCACTTAGCTTTTAATGAAGACTTCGGATGTGAAATTCGAACACGAAAATCTCAGGAGTCGGCCAACCGGCACTTGCGAACTGCTTTTGCTTCGGGCACCACGCGGCAAGAAAGACTGAAGAAAATGGCGTCGGCTGCATCTTTTATACCCCTGGCGCACTGACGTCAGGGAGGAGGCGACAGTGACTGACGCTGGACCTAGACTTTGGAATTCAGGCCGACTGCGGGTAGCTTGCCAGCAGGATAACCCAACTGTAATGACTGCAACAGTGAAACACGATGAACATCAGGGGGTATGGCTAAAGACCTATGCTGAGGGAGAAGGAGGAAATCCCTGAGCCTCTTTTTTGATTCTGAGAAATCTTGAGACTCCCAGTGAAAATGCTCCCTCAAAGTATGCAAGGTATCTCCAAATGAATAATCCTCAGGAGGTGATGCAGATGGTACAGACTCTTCTGCATCAGAATCCTCATAGGTATAGATCACTCCTGATCAGAAGAGGAATCAGAAGAAATAGAAACCTGATCTGAAGATTCATAATCAGTGTCTTACCTAGGCCTCTTATCTGGAGGGTGGATGGAACCCCTAATCAAGGTAATAAGGTCTTCAGCCATTTTGATCACCTGTTTTTTAGGCATAGAGGCCTGTGCACATGGCTCATGCGTTGTTTTTTTAGTTTTAGAAGTTGCTTTTGTCTTTGGTTTTGCAGCTGTCATCGGTTTGATATAAAAATGTTGAGGCTTGAATACACCCTCAGAAGCCGGTGCCTGCTCAGTGGCTCCGGACCCATCCGAGGGAGATACATCCGTGGGTCCAATACTTTGAGTATCTCGTGGCATGCCGGACTCCACATGGGTGTCGGTAGGGGCCTGCAGCTCGAAAGTAGCAGGTATCAGGGGCTGCGAAAGTGCCTCACTGAGTACTGACGGACCGGCGACTGGCTTAGGAGAAGCTTCGTCATCGGTTTTGGACCTCTACGGTCTCTCTCTCTGTCCTTTTCTTTTCGTTTTTTTGTACTCCGGTAGTCGGATTGCTATCCGACGACATTTCTGGGTAGTTAAATCTGTTTTCAAAATACACTGAGGCAAAAATATACCAATGCTTAATAGTACGTTGGTTAAATCTAGCACAAAACTGACAGCCAGGCATGTTGTGATCAGGGCCTAGGCAAGGAATACAGTATAAATGGAAATCCTTATGAGGTATTTGCTTCCCACAAGTAATACAATTATTAACTTTTTCTGACATCGGTATGGAGCAAGAAAAATGTTTCCCCAATGAGGTACTTAGCTTTAGTGAATACCTCGGTTCTGAAATTCAAACTCGAATATTTCAGGAGTCGGCCAACCGGCATTTGCAAAATGCTTCTACTTTGGGCACCGTGCAGCAAGAAAGCCTAAAGAAAATGGCGTTGGCTGCTTGTTTTATACCCCTGACGACCTGACGTCATGGAAGAGGAGATAGCAACTGACGGAGGACCCAAGACTTTGGAATTCAGGCCGACTGAGGGCAATCTGCCAGCAGATTACCCAAATGTAATGACTGCAACAGTGAAACATGAAGAACATTGCAATTTAGTCCACTGATTGGATGTTTTTAACCTCAGTCTTGGCATGTCATTAAAGGTTTAACTACAGTCTTGGAAAATCATAAAAAGTAATGAAATTCTCCTCAACACACTAAAATGTGTTATACTTGGAAAAAAAATGAAGTAAAAGTTCAAGTAATGCATATGCAAAACACAAATTCTTAATCCCAAAATACCCCAGCCCACTTAGAATAAACTCCAAACTGAAATCTATCCTTATATTTACACATGTCAAATAAAAAAAGAAATGCACACTATTTAGCATTCACTGTAATATAAAAGAATGCAAGTTTACAAGCTGCACACAATCAAAACTCTGCAAGTGATGTTGGTTCATACTACAATGAAAAAGGGTTTCATAAAAGAATAAAATATAAAATAAAGCATTAACTTCAAGTATCCAATCAGAGAAACAGTGGATATTATTGAATTGCTGTCTTCTGGTTTATTACACCATTGAATTTTTTTCTTTTTTTTTTCATTTTTGCAATGCACTTTGGTCAAGGATTCTGTATTTTTTTTTTGTCTTAAAATGATGATGATGATGATGATGATGAAGTGGGAATGCCCATCCAATTAAAATGGTAAACCAAAACTTGGATTTAAATTTAACAGCCAAGACCAATTCCTTCATTTCAGCACTATTAATCTAAAGTAAAAGCAATGAAATAAGGCAAAAAAAACTTCTCCACTTACCAACAAAAAAATACCCATGCCAGTAGGATTGAAAATTACAACATAAACATATCCTAAAATTAAAACAAAGGGCTGCTACAACGTGAGGCAAAATCAGAGGATGTAAGGCATGCAGTTTAAGATAACGCACACACGCACATGTACACAGACAGACACACACACACACACACACACACACACACACACACACACACACACACACACGTGCACACGCGCGCACACACACACGCACGCGTATCATAAAGCTGAAAAAAAAATTACACAATGTCAAATAAGCAACCCCTCACAAGAAGGCAATGAAAGGAAGCATATCTTCTCCATACTGCATCTAACTCATGGACCACAAAGTATTAAATTAAATCTGACTGAAAAGTCTGTCTCAAGAATTCAGAGACAACATCTTGCAAACATTCTGCCATTATTATAATACCAACAGATAAGACTCAGCAAAAGAGAGAACTAATTGTATTTTTATTTAGATAGTTTGCGGAGTCTTTTTTTGGAGTCTGGAAGGAGACTAAGTTTGAAAAGGTCCTGCTGAAGTTACAGTCGTGCCCATTTGGGTGGTAAAAGATATGAAAAATGGCAGAACAGGATGATTCCTGGAAAACTGCTATAAATGAAGACCAATATAATCCAAAGGAATAAAACCTGTGAAGAAAAAAAATACCCAAGTCTCTCACAGGTTAGACAGAAAGGGCACAAAAAGAAAAATGAGCATCTAAACTAAATTTTTAACTGGTCCACATAAGGCACAATACACAGCAAATTCTTAGGCTAACTACTGCAGATGCTCAGTGCATCAAGTCACGTGCACAGCGTCATACAAGTGCCAAGTCTGCTTGCAGAATTAACCATGATAACCACGGTTAATTAAGCAAAACAGATGTGTTTCTTTGCTACTAAAGTCAGAAGTTACAAACTTCATGACACCCATGCAGATGGGAACTGAAAGTTCGACTGCTGAATCCTACACTAAGGCACTGTACGAGCACATCCACTCATGCATGAATCGTGCCATCCCAAACAGAACCAAGATGCTCTCCTCCAAAAAAAGGAAGCCAATCTGGTGGTCCCCTGCCATAAACAAACTTTACAACAAAAGAAAGAAACTGTTGCAGAAAAGAGGAAAATCCCAGGATGCAAAAATTCCCTTACCAGCCTCAGTAAGAAGCTGAGATCCCTCATAAAATCCTGCAAAGCTAGTTATGAAAATAAAATTGCCAAAGATTCCAAAGACAACCACAAGGCATTCTATAACTATGGCAAGAATCTAAATGGCGATGCTCAGATGTGCCCCGAGCTACAACAGAATGGCATTAAATATACTGATCCCAAGGATAATCCCAATATCCTGGCAGATCAGTTCAGTGCCAACTTCACTCCCATCTCACCCCCTAAACGGCCCATCTCAATACAATCTCAAGATTGCCAAATTCTGGTAATAATGACCACACAGGTAAAAAATGCACTCTCCAAAGCTAAGAATACAGCATCCATGGGACCAGATGACATCCCAGGCTATGTATTACATGAACTACAAAATGACCTGGCACCTCACCTAAGTGTCATGTTTAATCAGAGCCTCATCTCAAGCTTTGTGCCCACTGAGTGACGCAAAGCTACAGTAATCCCACTCCACAAGGGGGATCCACCTTGGACCTCGGGAACTACAGCCCCATCCGTCTGATGAGCCTGATCTGCAAGGCCATGGCACGTACTATCATGGAACTTATTTACTGGCAACCTTCAAAACTGGACCCCACCCAGTTTGGGTTCATGAAGGGTTGATTTCATCTCCTGAACCTGACTGACTTTTTCGAATCAGTCTCCAGAGCCATGGACGAGGGTAAGGCGGTATAGACGTACTAAGATGGGCATTAATCCCTACATCACTCGATGAGTTGCTAAATGGCTTACTGACAGAACCCACAATGTAAAAGTAGCAGACTCCAAATCCAGCTCCAGACAAGTGACAAGTGGAGTACCTCAGGGTTCAGTCCTGGGACCACTCTTGTTTGGCATCTACTTCTCTGAAGTACAGGCCAACACTAAGGGACTCTGGCTAACAAAGTTTGCAGATGACTGCAAACTGGGAGCCATTATTGAATCCCCAAAGGATGTGGATAATCTACAAAAGAGCCTTACAGAAACAGATGCTTGGTGCCAGAGCCATGGGCTCAAGCTCAATGCCAAGAAATGTATAGTTATCCCCTTTGGGAAAAATACATGTACCCATGAATTACCACATAGGTGGCAGTACACTAAACACTGAAAGTGTGATAACAGACTTAGGGACACAGGTGAACAGTGGTCTCACCTTCGATAACCACATCGCCACAACAGTCAGGAATCCTTCTATGTGGCACACCTCATCACTAAAGACTTTTCATCCAGAAAAAAAGGAGGTCATTGTCCCACTATACTCATCCCTCATTAGACCCATTATAGAATACAACTCCCTGTTTGGTATGTACCTCTCAAGACATCTGCAACAACTGTAAAAGTCACAGAAATACTTCACTAAAAGAATCACAGGCCTAAAGCAGATGCCCTATGCTGACTGCCTTACAAAACTCCAGCTATACTGTCGTATATCGTCTACTCAGAGGTGATCTCTGCTTACCATACAAGGCCATGTCAAACCCAGAGCTGTTGGACATGCTACACTTAAAGAAATCCCAATCCCTCAGAGCCACATGCTCCAGGGATCTAAACCTTGTCATCACAATAAACAAAACATGCTGGAGGGATAGGTTCCTGACCGAGAGACTCCCCAGACTCTGGAACAGACTGCCCATACATGTCAAGCACAGCGCCTCTTAGGCCCTCTTCAAAAGGAACCTTGACGATTGGATGGGAGAAAGGAAATTCACCCCGGGTTCATGTCAGTCGCCCGGCTAGACAGGGGTCCAGGGAAGTAAACAGTGTTGGAAGAAATAGCCAGGAAATTGTTATGGTTAGGCTTGTATAGGCCCTAGGACCGATAGCCTAGTACCAACCTATGAACCTATAATTTTGCTACATGTATTATGGCTGTGACTGTTTATGGGATTGCTATAGAAGTCAAAGTTTGAAATGACAGCAGTGGATGGATGCTAGATAACTGAATCACCGAAAACGTAAAGCATGCATAAATTCAAACTATATGCAGTCACTTTAATAGTAAATTATAAATCTTGGGTTCTGTAGCTTCCTTTAATGCTTTTCCCAGCATGCATAGGTTATCTTCTCTTTCCATTGTCACCCTTTTCCTAGACTGTATTTGCAAAAATAATGGCTTCTTACTTTGTCTATTTCCACCAAAAAAAGACTCAAACTGAGCTATTTTGTGTGCACTCTAACCTGCTTTTCAATCCATATTCCTCTGTCAGGAAGGATGAATGTAGTAAACAGACTGACTCTACTTAGTAAAATCATGAACCACAGCTCTCTGTAATATATAACCACAATGATCTAGATTGTCAGTATGACAGTCTGTCCAATAGGATATCCTGGAATAGACTTAAGCTGCTGATGAGAGAGAGAACGGTTACTGTAAAATAACTGTTAAGGACAACAGCAGAGCTCTTTATGAATAAGGATAAAAACAAAAATTAAGTGTTCCATAGTTAAAACCAGTAACATATATTATCATAAACAGAAACCTATAAAGCAGGTAATATAACAGTAAGGTGCTTTATGAAATGAATCCATTGCTGATGAAACAGGCAGTCAAAATTACCTATTCATGTATATGTTTATACATTGATTAATGTTAAATATACGTTCAATACGAAGATATAAATGCATGTTATCTGTAGCTGCAGAAATTTGTATAAGATTCAAAGGTAAAAAGTCCTGATCAGGATATAATGAATAAATACATAATAAATACTAAACACTATACAATAAGTACTATGCATAAATATGCAAATCGCTAAACCTGTGAATGAAAGTTAAGAAAAATTGAAAAAAACAAAACAAAAACAAAACAGAAAAAAAGACACTACGTTATGAAAATAATCAGCAATAAAAGGGTTTTAGTTAAGACTTGTCTGCAAGTCAGCAAAGAAGTTAAGGTTCCAGGTTATGATGATGACGACTCAGGTGTAAAAACATGACTGTTACCAGAAAAGCTGATGGCATAAGAAAGCATCAACCACCTAGAAAGGTGTTATATTTTAATCTATGAACCTATTATACTGACCACTTTGGGTTGGGAGGGTGGCCTAATGGTTAAGGTGTTTGCCTTACAAACACAAGGTGCAGGGTTTGAGTCTCATAAGGGATAATTGGCTAGACTTAAAAATGTCTCACAAGGGCAGTTAGCTTAGTACTAATCTATGAACCTATGAACCTAATCTTGGATCAGCAGTGCAGACAGATAAAGCCCTAATTATGATCCAGATGACCAGAGTTAAGGTAACAGCTTGGGCTCTGGAAAAGCCATGCAAGGGAAGATGAGAAATGAGTAGTTTATCGATATCCCATCCTGCAGAAAGACAACTGTGGTCGTCTCTTGTCTAAATTGCTTCTACTTAAATGAAGACTTGCTCAACAAACAAGGGACATTACTCGATGGAAATGGGCTTGTCACTCCTATGCAGATTACTGCTGTTCTTTGCACATATGTGTTGTAGTATGCGTGCATTTTGGGAAGGCAAACAATGTCCCTGCAATCATGCAGGTGCTCATACATCTGCCACCAGAGTATGGGGTTAAAGACCTACAAAAATGCCCCCGTAGCCAATGTCTTGAATGAGTTAGGCTGCTAAGATGAGGCAGTGCCATGTAGTTTCCCAGGCTGGGGATAATTAGGTTCTGTCCTGAAACACATATGACTCTGGTCAGGGAGATCTTAAACCACATCATTTGTCCACAAGGACAAAGGCAATGACCTCACAGCAGCATATGGATGCCCTGGTATAGACATGGGCATTAACGCCTCGTGATTGACTAGATAACAAGACTTCATTAAACTTATTCCTCCAATGTCACTCGGTATAGACTGAGGCCTCGCCACCCTGAAAAAGAAGAGGTTCAAGATCCACTGCAGGAGGATTTGATTGTTTACAGACAAAGGGAAAAGCATAAAAAAGTATCTGCAGAGGTATTTTTTTTCTTTGTGCAATAACTAGTGTGTTAAGCTCTAAGAAAACAACGTTTAACATTACTTTCAGTTCTCAGAGCATGAATTTCATATATTTTTAATAAAAAAATAGACAATAAGGTAAGCCACTTTACTGCTAAGAATCACATTCTAAAGTATATAAATTATATTATTTTTATCACCTTTGTTTGTTTCAGATCTCTTTCTAGTGCTTTCTTCCCCATCTTCAGCTCTTTGCATTCTTCTTTTTGTTTCTGGACAGTGTCTTCATAAAATAAAAATAATATAAGTGGCATTTTTTTTAATTTAGTTTATGTTAAACAGCTAAGAACCACTAGATAAGAATACCTGCATCAAATGTTGACAAGAGTTTTTAAAGTGACTTGTTTCAACTCAGAGTCTGAAATCAAATTTTGCAAATAAAACTCAGATACGAACAGAAAAGCTGCAAAGCAAGCCTGAAACACACAATACAATAATCAATTATTTGCAGTCATCTAAACAGTAGTTTTCTAGGCACCATAACTGTGCAGAGAAGTATTTACGTTTTAGTCCAGGAAGGACAAAGCAAAGGATACATTGGTACATCTTTTCACATACAGCCACACAGGAAAACAACTGTTATTACACACATGCACACGTGTATGGACTGCATAGTATTAGCATACCTACAGGCATATTAACCGGAGCAACTGCTAAAACAAGACAACAATCCAAAACAGAGTCTCAAATGTGCTGGAGTCAGAGAAATAAGGCCCTGACTATTGCTCAGGTGACCCAAGTTCAACTAGCAGTTTAGGAGCTTAATAACATTGGAAGGGAAGACCATTATGGAGGGAAAGAGAGGCGAAGCTGGCCACAGACACACTGCCACTATCCCAAGGAGGGGTGATGATGTACAAGACAAGCTGAGGATGTGCATCAGGTGGTATTCTTCATAAAGAGTGTGCGGGAGCAAGCACTTACAATGGGAGGGCATAGTGGGCCACTGTGGTGATAAGGTACAGTCATTCCCCCCAGGGGATGTAGCTAATATAATTCAAAAAAAAGAAAAAAAGAAAAAAAAAGTAAAAAAAAACAAACAATTATAGAGCCTAGTTAACTACATTACTGGATGTTCCCCATATAAAACTGCCCCCCCCCCCAGATTTCCTTAAAGAATTTTCTCACTTAACTCCAACTACACCTACTATCCCATATACACACACCCTGGTACAGATGACATTACACCCTAGTTCATTTGTCTTTGTAGAGGACATATACACGTACCTCTATACTACCTATACAATCTCTGCTTCACCTCAACTACTATGTCAGCCATCTGGAAACAAGACTTCATTAAACCTATTCCTAAAATTCCAGAACTTCAAAACATAAAATACTTTAGACCAACCTCAAGCCTTACCTAGCTAGGCAAATATATTGGGAGGGGGAGTATTCAACAAGCTCTGTGACTGCAACCATAAATACGTAAATATATAGCTTTCTTACACTCCAGTACAATGACAACTCTCTTCACCCTAACTGATGACACCCTCCTAAACATGGACAAAGGATTATTCTTTAGACCAATACTCATTAACTTAAATGTTTGATCCAGTGGATCACAACCTTTTCATTAATTCCTTTATTCCCAGTGAGATTAACCAACATTCTCTTCTCAGATTCACAGACTTCCTTAATAACTGCTAGTTTAAAACCCAAACAGGTTCCAGCTTCTCCACTCCCACTCCCACTCCACTTACCAGGAGATTTCCTCACAGATCAGTCCTCTCCCCATTACTCATCTCCTTGATAATTAGTAACATTCTTGGACCCCTTCTCCAAATCAATATTATATTTTGTACAGATAATATCATCAACTACATAGCCAGCAATGTGAACCCCATCAAGAAATAATTTAAAGGAGACCTTTCCTAGCTCTACAACTGGCTCACTAAAATTAAACGTATCCTTAACATCAAAAAACAAAAGCTATGCTCTTTGGGACCAAGCATAAACTTGACACTACTACAAATAAATGGACCACAAAATGCAACAGCCAAGAAACCACAGAAAAGATACCCTATTTCAAATACCTTGGGTTTGGCTACACTAAAGCTTAACTTCCTTTTCCATGTTACCATAACCAAGGCCAAAATAAACTCATCACTATTCTGGGTACATAAACTCCCCCACTTCCTAATTCCCCCAAGGCATGGCAGCTGTTGGAAAGGCGGGTCATCCTTGCGTAACTTCAATTTGCTTTTTCTATCATTGCTCACATCTCTACTAAGAATCTTTTCTTAAGTATTCTTTAACAACATTTTCAGATTCACCTCACTTGCACCAAAAATGGAGTGACACAGCTCAGAATTAAACAAGACAAGCTGGTTACCAATTGCACAAAGAAGCACACTCCTACTTGTGTCACTCATTTACAAACTGCTACATTTACCTTTCCATTTTTCTCTACTAGACTTAAAAAATGCACCCTTAGGTTCTTCTCCCAGAATGCAACTTCACTATTTATTCCGAGGAACAAATTGCATGGATGGGAAGTCTGTTCCAGGGCTGTGGTATCCTCTGTGAGATATACATGTCCCTTCAAACCATTTACCCTGGCTTATGTTTCTTAGACTTAATGCACACCTTACTATTCTCCCACCCTCACTTCTCACACCACATACATTTGAATACATTGTACATATTCTGTTGTGAAGTAAAATCAGACAGTAGCTTTTTATCAAACCTCTACAACTGCTCTACCATATTTTACCTCGCTTGCTTTCTTTACTTTTGGCATACATTATCTTTTCATCATTTTGGTGGTGCTGCGGTAGCATTGTCGCCTCACAGTAAGACGTCCTGTTTGATTCTCAGCTAAAGCGTCTTCTGTGTGGAGACATGCGTGAATGGGTGTACCTTCGTTGAAGGTTGTGCATCAGGCCTGGCAAGTCGGTACGTAAAAATCTACTGCCAATCATTAGCGGATCGGAGTTCCGCTGTGGCGACCCCTAACTGGGAAAAGTCGAAAGATACAACAACATCTTTTCATCATTTTCCAAGAACATTCTGTTGTCCCCAGCTGATCTTGCCACAGTTTTGTCAGGAGCCAGTCCTTCTGCATTTTTAGTACTGCAGGTCTTGGCTTTTTTCTCACACCCAAATATGGAGAATACACGACACACGGTGTGTCATTTCAATTAATAAATCCTGCTGTAGAAAACCTCTCTTGTTGATTATTAGCACTTGCATACAATTAATGCAATCTGCTCCTTCCAGTTTCTCAGGCACAGCAGAAAATTTCAGGTTTTCTCTGTATACTCTCTCTCATCTAGCTTTACTATTTTATGAAACAGCTCTTCTTGACAAGCCTTATACTTAGCCAGTCATCCCTTTATTTCAACATCTGATTTTTGCAGTTTTTTTGAGCTCAATAGCTACTTAAAATTTCATCTATTCTTTCCAGCCTTTGTCATTTGCCTGTAGGTATTTCTTCCACTCTCACTTATTTTAAACACTTCTGAAATGCATCTGATTTATTTTTTTCTGTAAATAACTGGAAGCCATCTCCTATATTGAAACGGAAACTGTTTTTGCTGTACTGCTGCAAGTCTCTTCACCAATGGAGTTTTTTTCTCTCCTTTTTTACTTAATGTTCTTACTTTCACTAAATTTCTCTTTTGCTGACATTAAGGTAGTGTAATAACTAATCAGTTACTGAATTTTACCCATATAAATGTGTTGCTGGCCATTCCCCAAAGTTTCCATTTTCACAATGGGAGAGCTCTAATTAATTTGTTGAGGAGTGTACAACCTATATGGAAGTCCAAGAAGTCCCATTAGCATAGCTCTCAGCTGTCCAGATTTTTGGCTCACATTTTTGGTCCATTCCTCATAAAATTTATGTTTTTTCTAGCAAATCACAGAGAACAGAAGTCACTAAATAATGACAGACATTTGAGTTTCAGGCTTCATATCCTTCACAAAATTCATTTTAATGCAAAACAAGAAGTTATGTACTCTCCATAACGTTCGAAGTATGTAGTCCATCTCACCTTACATTCTTACCCGTGGGTTTGAAGCCAAACCTCGGCTCTGACTCGGCCATACTCTAGCTCCAAGTCTTCAATTGGCTCATGGCTAAGAGGTATCCCATCATGCAACAGGTCTATTCCCCAGATCTTGTTTGCTGCAAGCTCACACACGTACACACTGAGAAGAACAACAACCCCAACAGAAAGGACTACTGACACCTAGAGACAATATCCCATATCCTCCAGGAGGGGGAAGGAGGGAGGGTTAAGTAAGAATGTAAGGCAAGATGGACTACATACAGTGAACGTTATGGTGAGTACATAACTTCTTGATGTTATGTAGTCCAATCTCGCCTTCATTCTTACCTGTGTGACAGCGTCCCTAGCACCTTGATCTTGGGTGGCTCAGTGAAAAATACTCTTGAGCACCGTGGAACAAAAGGAAGATCTGTCTCTAGAGATCAGATCTAATTTGTAGTGACTAATAAAGGTATGAGGCGAAGCCCATGTTGCTGCAGCACAAATATCATTCATGGACATCCTAGCCTGAAACGCAGTTGAGGTAGCCACAGATCGTGTAGAATGAGCCTTCACTTTAAAGGGCAATTCTTTGCCACTGAAGCATAAATAAATAAGATGCAATCGGAGATCCAGCGAGACAAGGTTACCTTAGAAACAGGAACCCCAAGTCTAGTGTCTGAAAACAAGACAAACATTTGATCTGATTTCCTGAAATCTTTTGTCCTATGTAAATAGAAACACAATTGTCTATGAACATCTAGCTGATGAAACTTAAATTCTGTCTTGTTGGAGAATTCAGGAAAAAACAGAGGCAACTCAATGGATTGGTCAATACTGACAACAGAGGCAACCTTTGGAACAAAAGAAGGGTTGGTTCTTAAGGAAACCCTATCTTTGTGAAACACCAAATAAGGTGGCCTAATCGATAATGCTTGGAGTTCAGAGACCCGCCTAGCTGAAGTTATGGCTACCAAGAATACTGTCTTCCATGACAAGAATTTAATGTTACACGTAGCTGCGGGCTTAAAGGGAGATGAAGTGAGCTTCTGTAGTACAAAATTGAGGTCCCATGGCATCACCGGTTCAAAGACTGGAGGTTGGAGTAACAATTTCCCTCTCAGAAAAGCCCTACAAAGCCTATGAGCCATAATGTTGGGCTCATTAGCAATGTGAAAGGTAGAAATCGCTGCCAATTGTACTTACCAGTTGCTGCAGCTGAACCCTGACTGAATAGTTGAGAAAGAAATTCCAATATTGCCAAAACAAGTGCTGTATAAGGATCAATATGTCTCTCACGGGCCCAAATAGAAAATCTCTTCCACTTACTGGAATAAATCTTCCTGGTAGAAGGCCTGTGGGAAGATGATAGAATATGGGCCACTTCCAGGGAAAATCATGAAGCCTGACTAATGACGGAACTAGAGCAGCCAAGCTGTCAACTTGAGGGTCTGGATGGAGGGATGGAACTGTCCTGACATACGAGTCAGCAGATCTGGAGCTGGGTCCAGAATCTAGGGCTTGTCGATTAGACAGGGTTGAAGGAAGGGAAACCAAATCTGACGAGGCCAGTGTGGGGCAATGAGGATCATTCTGCTTCCCTAAAACTGTGCTTTCTGAATGACCTTTGATATGAGAGGTAACGGTGGAAAGGTGGAAAGAAGACCGTAGGGCCAATCGTGAGGCAGAGCGTCCCTGGGTGTCTCTCCCTCTGGGGGGATAAGTGTGAAGTAGCTGCTGCATTTGGCATTGAGGGGGCTGGCAAATAGATTGGAGCAAGACTGACTCCATCTGTGGAATATCTCTTCCGCAACATAATTGTTCAGGGGCCACTCATGAGGCATTAGGATAGCTCTGCTCAGCCTGTTGGCAATCACGTTGGACTTACCTGGTATGTGCGTTGCAACTAGAAAGCATTGGGAAGACACCACCCACTGTCAAACTCGAAGTGCCTCTCTGCAAAGGGGGTATGATTTGGTTCCTCCCTGTTTGTTCAGGTACCATACCACTGACATGTTGTCCGTGTGGATTGCAATTGTCCCTAGAGGGAAAAAGCTCTGAAGTGCTTGCAACGCTAATAGCACTGCTCTCATCTCCAGGACACTGATATGCAAATGGGTCTCATGATCCTGCCATGTGCCTTGTAC
Source organism: Protopterus annectens (assembly GCF_019279795.1). Classification (NCBI taxonomy): domain Eukaryota; kingdom Metazoa; phylum Chordata; order Ceratodontiformes; family Protopteridae; genus Protopterus; species Protopterus annectens. The sequence continues at coordinate 804,486,791 of NC_056731.1, read as the reverse complement.
AGTCCTGCTAAGATAATGCCCCCCTCCTGATCTGGGAGGCATCTGTGGTCACTGTGGCAACTGGAGAAAATGGGACAAAAGGCTTGCCCACGTTGAGATTACTAGCCTGAAGCCACCAGCATAGATTCCACTTGCACTTGTCCGTAATCAGAATAGAATGGGAGAGTGGAATATGCTGTAGTGACCATTGGGTGAAAAGCAGCCACAGAAGAACCCTCATGTGTAGTCTGGCAAGGGGAACTAGCATGATCGTGGCAGCCAAGGTCCCTAATAACTTGAGGACCACTTTTGCTTTGACCTTCCTCAATGGTAGTAAGGAGTAGACCTGCTGTTGTAAAGCCTGAATTCTCTCTTCTGGTAAGAAGGCCCTCATGAGCACCGTATCTAGCTCAGCGCCAATAAAAGTGACACGCTGCAAGGGCAACAAGGCAGATTTTTTCCAATTTAGAGTAATTCCTAACCTTTGGCACAGTGTAATGGTGGAGTCCCTGATCTGTAACAGTAAATGCCTGGTGGTGGCAGAAAGGAGCCAGTCGTCCAGGTACGGAAACACTTGGAATCCCTGACGTCTCAAGTGAGCCATTACCACTGCCATGCATTTGGTGAACACCCTGGGGGCTGTGGTGAGACCAAAGGGCAGAGCGCAAAACTGAAAATGACTGGCTCCCAGCCGGAAGCGTAGATGACTTCTCGATGCCCTGTCCATCTTGATATGGTAGTAAGCACCTTTGAGGTCACTGGAGCACATCCACACATCTTTCCCTAACAGAGGGAGTATTGACTGTAAGGTGACCATGCGGAACTTAGACTTTTGTACATGAAGGTTCAATCGGCTGAGATCCAAGATGGGTCTCAGGTCCCCTGTTCTTTTCGGCACCAAAAAGAATCTGGAGTAAGTCCCTAATCCTACTTGGTCTGGGGGACAGGCTGGATGGCTCCCTTCGAAAGCAACATTTTATTTCTAAAGTTGTGGAATCCCTGTGACTGGGTGGAACGTCTGGGATTCTCTTGGTTGGTGGGGGAGGAGAAGAGAAGGGAATATGATAACCTCTGGAAATTATCTTTAATACCCTCTCGTCTTGGGTGACGTCTTGCCAGGCTTCTGAGTATAAAGAAATGCGACCCCAACCGGCCCCAGGGATGCACAGCTGGGCCTCCCCCTTCAGGAGCGCTGGTAGGGAGACCCACAAAAGGAATCATGGTCTCCCTGGTTACGTGGGCCTCCTCTGCCCCTAGGGTGGCATCTACCTGAATTTCCACCCCCTCCCCTACTTCCAGAGGGGGAATCACTTTGTGCACCCTGAAAAAACCTCTGTGTCTTTCTAAATCACATTTTCCCACCCTTCTGGCCCTTGGGGTAAGGTCTAGAAAGCATGGAAAAATGGACTCCCACGGCAGACAGGGTTTTTCCTTCTTGTTCGCACCTAGTGAGAGTTTTCTTCACCTTGGTTCCGAACAATGAACCATCAAAGGGGGCATTGGTGAACATAGACTTGAAGGCCTCATGAAATTGCACAGGCGCATCCAGGAGTGTCTCCAAAGAGAGACTACGGAACCCGCTGCCCTACTTGCTCCGTCGGCTGCGTATAAGATCAGCCTCATGGAGGAGCTGGTAAGAGAATTTAGGGTAGACATCTGTGCATTGACCTTCTGTGCCACGGCATCAGAAATGCTACCCTGTAGAGAATTTCCTAGCTCTTTTAGCAGATCTCACTGGAGCCTTGTAAAATGCATTAAGTAGTTCAGCAACCACAGTGTAAAGGCCGCTGAGGTAAACACACGCTGCCCATACCTGTCCATAGCCTGGAACTCCTTGTTAGGTGGATGGATGGTAGACGAAGTTTCAGCAAGTTCCTTTTGGTGGCCTCTGCCACCACCATGGCATCTACTGGAATGGCTTTAGTTCGATATTCCTTGTCAGAGGGGGACGGACAAAAATGTACTGGGTCTTCTAGGGACCGGTTCCACAGTGTCAGGAGTTTCCCACACCTTTCGACAGACAAGATCTAGTAGCTCATCAAAAGGGGGAGAAACCCAAGAGGTGGAGGGTTGAGACCCGAAAGCCTTCAGGAACACCGAATCTTCATCAGAAGGGGATCTGGAGGGCCAGCCGCCTCTCTGCTTCAAGATCTCCAGGATATCTGAAAACAAGATATCTTCAGAAGATGACCTGGGGGACCCCTCTGACTCCTCGAGGTCAGTGTCCAACGTGAGAGACTCATCCGGAGAGTCAAGGTGTTTCCTCTTACACAATCTCTTTCTGGTGGGCTCCTCAGGCAAAAACTCTGGGGAGACATCAGAAAGTTGGGGACCACTCACGGAGGTATCCTGAGGCTTAGGGTTTCCGCTGCCCATGGATAGAGTGTGATTCGAAAGTGACACCGGTGCTGGAGGGGGCAGAGTATCGGTGCCGTAGGATGCAACTGATGACCTGGCCAGCACGCTCCTCATAACCTCAAAGGCTGATCGCTCCGGCTCCGAAGGCAGACTACCTGTAGAGGAAACAGTAATAGCCCTTGGCGCCGAGGAGATGAGGTCCAAAGCAGATGTCAGGTCCAAACTCACTTGAGCTGAAGCACTGAGAGGAAGGCTTGGAACCAATGAAGATCGATCCTATCCCTCCCCCTTGGGTCCGACCGGAGAACCATGAACCCTCAACCCTGTGGATGGAGCCAAAAGGGTCGGAGTGGAAATCGGAACTGAGAGGCCAGGCAAGGCTACTGGAACCGACCTAATGGCACCCGATAGAACTGACAACTCTGGCTCCGAAGGCCAAGAAAGGCTCAGAGGAGGAACAACAAAGGATGACTAGGCCATAGGCTCCAGAGCTGACTGGGTCAGAGCCAAAATTAATTTGGCCAACACTGATAACTGAAGCAGTTTCTTCACCACCCTATCAATGTCCTCATTGGAAAGGGTCCTGGAAGACCTGGAGGATAATGTAGGAGATCTGGATCTCCCTACAGAAGAGGACTTGCATGAAGGAGAAACCAGTCGAATAATTGGAGACCGGCTCCGAACCAAAATATCCATGACCGGCTCTGAAAGGCTGGGAGGAGATATGGGCTTGGTCAAGAGACTACCTTCTGCCGCCACTGAGGGCAATGGAACCGAAGAAGGAGAAGCTGTTCTAGCAACTCTCTCTGGCGGCTCCAAATCAACAGACGGAGCCAGAGAGCACTTCTTAGAAGTCTTTTTGTCCTTTTTAGCTGGAGAGGATAATGCACTGGGAAGACTTAGCCAAGTCTTCCTCGAAGGAATGTTTAAGCAGTCCTTTCAAAATGAGATTGTTCTTCCTCTCCTGTAGCACATGGGGACTGAAGGAATGACAAAACAAGCAGGACTCTTGGAGGTGAATAGCCCCCAAGCAGTACATGCACACAGAGTGCCCATCAGTTACAGACATTTTATTGTTGCATTCAACACACTTTTTAAAGCCCGAAGGCCTGTGTTCCTTATAATCCTTGGACATGCTGAAAGGAACAAAGTAATACGTACACACACTAGACCCAACTAACCCCGCATGAGAAACATAGCCTCTAACTAAAATGGCCTAGAAACCAGTGGGAAAGAGACAACAGGGAGGACTAGGTCCTCTAACTTAAACGGGCCTAGCCCGGGGAAACAAAGGCAGGATAGCACCACTAGCCAGACACAACAACAGTAACGCTAACAGAATGGAGTACCAAATCAAAGATCACACAGAAACAATGGGGAGGACTAGGTCCTCTGACCTAAGCGGGCCTAGCCCGTGGGGAAAGAAACGAATGGGATACCAAAACGGCCAAGACAAGGCCACAAAAAAACAGCAAGAGAAACAAACTAAGGCAGTAAAATACCACTACCACACACACAGAGCTATGAAAATAGCTTTTTTTTGAGCAACAACAAATCAACAGTTTATAAAAATTTTATAAACAGTACACTTAGCCACGGCCAAAAGCGAGACCATGTCTGAGTGTAACGAGCGGCAAACGAATGCTGGGGACTAGACCTGTTGCATGATGGGCCACAAGCCAGTTGAAGACTTCGAGCTAGAGTAAAGCAGAGTCGGAGCAGAGGTTTGGCTCCGAACCCACTGGTAAGAATGAAGGCGAGATTGGACTACATAACATCCTGTTATTCTACCAACTTTCTAAGTTTGGAAAAAAGTACAAAAATTGACTGTAACACTGTGGAAGGTGGAAATCCTTTGTGCCAACACACAAAGTAAATTTATTTCAGTAGGTAGAATAACCATTCATAAAAAAGACTCCGATAATGTACAATCCACGTATTGTCCATATAAAAAACCTTTTAGTTACTCACAGGCAAGATGAAATTCAAGTAAAAAATGTATATAAATAACCAGACCTGGGTTCCAGTTGGAAAAATGGTGAAAATGTGTCCGTTTGGTCGTATGTGCACTCCAATAAATTCCTGTACAAAGTGCCGGTTCTGATGAAAGTGTGTTCGCTAATCCAATCCTGTAAGCGTGAACACACAAGAGCTGGCGAGAATGCTAAATGCAAAAAAGTGTATACCAAGCGATGGGAAAGGGTTCCCGTGGCAGAATGCAGTAAATATCCACTTAGTCTGGTACAACAAATTGTCCGCCCAGAGCTGTAGACTGTAGGCAGACAACAAAGATGTAAAAAGTAGTCCAAACAGTGGGGAAAGTATCCCGTAACAAAAATCAGTTACCAGTCACTAAATAACGTCCAGCGAGCTGTCCGCCCGAAGCTGGAACTGTAGGCAGACTGGCGAACCAAGTCCGCCCAAATGTAGGCACTCCAAATGCACAAAAAGTTACAAACGTTCTCCACGAACCCAGTCCGTTGAATAAACAGTAAATGAAACAATAAATAAAGCAGATTGTAGCCCAAAACAGTTGGCTTTCTTGGTTCAAAGGCACAGGAACAAACTTCATTCATTCATTCTGCACATATGGGACAGAGTCCCCAGCTACTAATATTCCTGGGAGGCCCTTATGGAAGGATATTTCTGAGCACCGCAGAGCCAAAGGATGCTCTCCCTCTAGAAATAAGATCCAATTTATAATGAGAGATGAATGTGTGCGAATTGGCACAAGTCGCTGCCGCACAGATATCATCTAACGGAACTCTTGACCAAAAAGCTGCAGAAGTGGCCATTGCTCTAGTGGAATGAGCCTTCAATACACCAGGAGGAGATAAACCTTTGTCCTTACAAACCTGTGCAATACAAAGAGTTATCCACCTTGCTAAGGACACTTTCGAAACTGCTTTGCTAAAACATGGTTTAGACAAGGATACAAACAATTGATCCGACTTCCAGAAGGGTTTAGTCCTATGGAGGTAAAAACGAGGCTGTCTATGAACATCCAATAAATGAAGCCTACGTTCACCTCTATTTTGGAAATTTGGGAAGAAGACTGGCAATTTGATAGACTGATTAACATTGGCTGCTGAGGACACCTTGGGAAGAAAGGAAGGGTTCATACGCAGCAAAACCCTATCCTTGTGGAAAACCAAATAGGGGGGCAAGGAGGATAAAGCCTGCAACTCTGAAACTCTCTTGGCTGAAGTGATGGCGACCAAGAAGGCTGTCTTCCATGACAAAACCTTGATCGGAACTGAACAGGCTGGCTCGAAAGGGGGGAGGTCAAAGCCTGAAGGACTAAAGTCAGATCCCAGGGGGGCACCGTTTCTTTAACTGGTGGTCGCAATAAAAAAGTGCCCTTCAGGAAAGCTTTACACAATTTGGCAGAAGCCAGAGCAACCTTATTTTCACCCACATGAAAATTAGAGATGGCAGCCAGCTGAACCTTGATGGTGGAAGCACTAGCACCTGATCGAAAAAGATCAGCCAGAAAATCCAGAATGACCGGAACTGGGGCTGTAAACGGGTTCAGATTGCGCTGAGAGGCCCAAATGCAAAAACATCTCCACTTGCTATTGTAGAGTTTCCTAGTGGAGGCTTTAAGAGAAGCTACCAGAATGTTCTTAACAGGGGACGAAAGTCCGAGAGTCCTGATGATAATGGGAACTGGAGCAGCCATGCCGTCAGCTTGAGACTGTCCAGACTGGGCAGGGGCAAGCCCGACGGGTGAGAAATCAGATCCGGGCATGGATCTAGAGTCCATGGAGGAACCAACAGGTGAGACCATAGGAAGGGAAACCACACTTGACGAGGCCAGAAGGGAGCTATGAGGATGACTTTGCACTGCAGCCGTTAAGCTCTCTGAAGGAACTTCGGAATAAGAGGTAACGGGGGATAAGCATACAGTAGCCCAGGAGGCCAAGCATGGACTAGAGTGTCCTTGGGGACATCCCCCTGAGGGGGGATCAGAGCAAAGAATTTGCTGCATTTCGTGTTGGAAGAAGATGCGAAGAGATCGCAGCAAGGTTGACCCCAAACACGGAAGATCTTCTCCGCTACTGATTGTTTCAGAGACCACTCGTAAGGCAGAAGGATTGCCCTGCTGAGACTGTCCGGTAAAATGTTGGAGCGTCCCGGGATATGCATTGCTATGAGAAACCGGCTGGTGGATATGGCCCATTCCCAAACCCTCATGGCCTCGTGACAAAGAGGGTAGGATCTGGTCCCTCCCAGTTTCTTTATATACCAGACTACAGACATGTTGTCTGATTGAATGGCTACCGTCCCTGGAGGTAGGACAGGGTGGAAGGCTCTCAACACTAAAAGCACTGCCCTCATCTCGAGGACATTGATGTGTAGCTTGGTCTCTGGAGGGGGCCACATGCCTTGGACCATTCTTCCCAGGAAGTGCTCCCCCACCCGAGCTGGGAAGCGTCCGCGGTCACCGTGGCTTGAGCCAAAGGGGCTAGAAAGTTGCGCCCCGTGAAAATATCCGCCGATTGAAGCCACCACTGTAGTGACATTCTGCATGTCCGATTGATTCGGATGTGGAAATCCATCGGAAGGTCTTGCCAGGACCATTGAACTGCTAGATTCCACTGAAGGACCCTCATGTGAAGACGTGCAAGAGGGAGGATAGAGATTGCGGCTGCCATCCAACCCAGGGCCCTGAGAACATCGGCTGCTTTGACTACCAAGTGATCCAAGATCGCCGATACATGAAGTCTGAGATTTTCTATCCTTTCCGGGGTGAGAAAAATCTTTGACTGAATCGAATCCAACCTTGCCCCGATGAGGTCTATGACCTGAACCAGAGCCAGGTGCGACTTGTTGACATTGATTGTGATGCCTAACTTGTGAGCCAGACCGAGGAAGTAGTGTAGGGCCTGACACAAGAGACATTTGGTGGATGCAGCGAAGAGCCAGTCGTCTAGGTAGGGGAATACCTGAATGCCCTGAAGTCTCAGGTGAGCCGCTACGACCGCCATAACCTTGGTGAACACCCTGGGGGCTGTGGTGAGACCAAAGGGTAGGGCTCTGAAATGAAAGTGAATGGCCCCTAGCCGGAAGCGTAGAAACCTCCTGGAGCTCCTGTGGACCTTGATGTGATAGTAAGCGTCCTGGAGGTCTAACGAGCACATCCAGTCGCATTCTCTCAGAAATGTAAGTCCCCCATCTGAATCTGGTTCTGAATGAACCTCCTCATTAGTCTGTCCATATCGAGGTCGGAGCCGATCCGAGTCGACCTGGAGGAAGTGACAGACTCGGGTCTGGGCCGGATCTGAGGTGAGTATCTCGGCTCCGAAGACTCCGTCGGCTCCAGCGAGAAATGGGGAGAGCAGAGCTGAGGAGAATGAGACCTGGCTACTTTTGAAGAGGGGCTGGAGAAAGACTCCCTGTCCGATGATCTTTTCCTGGGCGTGTCTCTCTCTTTGTGGTGCTTCTCCTTCTCCCTTCTGTCCCTACCTCTCTGGGACGACTCCGATGAAGCAGGCCTGGTGGGAGGTTGAGTCCCTGCCTGCACAGTGTCACTGGCTGGGGAGGAGACCGAGGCAGACTCCAGGGCAGAAGCTGGCAGCAGACCCTTAGCCACAAGCTTAGCCCGACGATCCTTCAACGCCCTGGGGTTAAAGCCTGAACAAATGTCACAGGATGCAGACAGATGGGCAACCCCGAAACATAGAACGCACAGAGTGTAGCCATCGGCTGGTGAGAACTTATGACCACATTCTGTGCACTTCTTAAATAGAGCCTTAGGCTGTTCAGCTATAGTAGAAACAGTACAAGCCCTAACAGCCCACTCACACACACACACACTTAACAGGGATTGGGCCTAGGTGGGAAACCAGTATCACACAACCAAACACTTAAAACTAACTAACTTTTTTTTTTTTTTTACAACTAACATGACGACCAACGTGAAGGGAGGAAAAAGGGAAAGGTATTCACACTCAACTATCGCCAAAAAGACCAAAAAAACCTTACCACCTTGTTTACAGCTCAGAGACCACGATGCTGACTCTTAGAGCGGCAAACGAGATCTGGAGCTAGATAGGAGGAAGTGATGTAATATACGTAAGGGAGGAGCTTGGAGCTGATGCTTGAAAAATTTTGCCGAATCGGATCCGTATACCCATATGTGCAGAATGAATGAAGTCAACTACTTCAGATCGAATATTTGTAAAGTGAAACGAATGTGTGTAAAGCAAAACAGGCATGTTTAAAGTAAAATGAGCACAAGAAAAGTACAATAGGCATAAAAAGAGATTAAATGAGCAAATTGAATATAACAAAAGAAAAAAAGGCACATTAAGTATGAATAAAGCGAGGTGACTGCATGTTTTTTGGCAAGGTGCTGCGTTTTGGCATAACTAAAACTTTGCATAACTAGAGTTATTCGAGAGTTTATCTGTGTGCAAAGTGCAACTATTTTGTAAAGTACAGTCAATGTACAGCCATTTCTAAAAGTTACTTGTGCTGGGTGTGTCTATTCACAAAGTACCGCCAACACAAAGTGTTTCTTGCACTGTAAAGAATTATCTAGCAAAGTATCACCATTTTGGGGAAGTTTCAGTGTGCTGTGTACTGTTTATTTGCAAAGTGCAGTTACTGCGAAATGTTTCTTGCTCCAAGCTTCTTATGCCCAGTTCATTCGCAGAGTTCAGTTATTTGAAATGTTTCTTAAAATGATAAGTGACATTTGCTGTATGACAATTTCGAGTGTGTCAAAGTGCCCGAGAGACTTATTTCGCAAAGTTCAGTTACTCAGAAGCTTGTTGTGCCATTGGGCAAAGTTACAAATACTGGCATAAATTTCTGGCATATGTGTATGTATGTGTATTCGTGCATATTTTCAAAACCCTGGTAAGTGTTAATATGGCAGATGGATTTCCAAAGCCATCACCACTTGTATTTTTTCAGAATATTGCAGAGAATTGGAGAATATTTGAGCAAGAGTTCAACATTTTTATACAAGCAGCTTATTCTGACAAAGATGCATGCACCACGGCTTTCATTTTGCTAAACCAAGCTGGGTCAAAGGCCATTGAAAGAGAGCATTCATTTGTGTATGCACCAACAGTATATGAGGGAGAAGGTGAAAATTGTCATATTATTGTACAGGCTGAATCAAGGGAAGACTCCGTGTTTGAAGTGCAAATTCAGGGAATTGTGCAGCCCCCAGGCAAATACTACATTAGAGAGGCATTTGTTTTACACAAGAGATCAGAAACCAGGGGAAACTTTTGCAGCTAATATTACTGACCTGAGAAACAAAGCTAAAAACGTGTCAGCTTGGTGACTTAAAAGATGAGTTAATAAAAGGACAGGCTTGTATGTGGTATTAATAGTGCTGTGAGAAAGACTTTTCTTCATGACAGTGAGTTAACGTTGAGCACAGCCACTGAGATTTGTCAAATCCATTGTTTCAAAAAGACACACAAGTATGATTGCAGGTGGCAAGAGCATGATTTCAGCAGGCTCCAGAGCAAATGTAGACAGCATGCAACAAGTAGAAAACAGAGCCAGATCTATACACATGGCAGCCACAGGACCTGCTGGTTCACCAGGGAAACCACGTAGTTTTCCAGAAAGTTCTAAGACTAATTTAGTTAAAGGAAAATGCTCAATGCAGAACTAAGGTTGCTCAGTCCAGTACAAATGTCAGTCATCAAAACCTAAATCCAGTTTTATTATTAACTGTCGTAATTTTGGTGCAAATCATGAGTCTAAAAGAGAAAAATGCTTAGCATTTGGTCAGCAATGCCACAAGTGTAAAAGTGGAACCATTTTCAAAAGTTTTGCAAATCAAGTAAGCCTCACACAGTTACAAAGAAAGGTCATTCAAAAAAGCAAATTGATCAAGTGGACTGCAACTCCACTTTCTGTGTAGATGGTGTATCCGTAATTGGTGAAAGGGTTGATGCAGTGAATTTGCTGGCAAAGAATGAAGTGTTTTGTAATGTCCAGATCAATGGTAAATCCACCAAGCTCAAAGTAGACACTGGTTCAAAGTGTAATGTTATATCAGCAGACACATTTGTTAAGGTAAGAATTAACGAGCAACTCAATGTGACTAGTAGTGTGAAACATTTTGCTTATGAAGGTGAAGAAATTCAAACCTAAGGCTCAGTAGTACTTTCATGTTATTTGGTGGAGAACTGTTATAGCTTGTTATTCTATGTAGTTAGAAGACCTTTGCAGTCATTATTGGGTCTCAAAAGCAGTTTGAGAATGAATCTGCTTTCGTTTACCAAAGAAGTTCATCAGATAAGCACATATCCTAGTTCCAATTTTGTATCGCATGATCACATTCTCAAAGACGGAGGATGCAGAGCGCAGTGTGTACCCTAATTCCAATTTTTCTGAAGCCATTTTCTCAGAGTATGCTGATGTTTTCGATGACAAGTTGGGCAAACTTCCAGCTGTGTATTCTATGAAGTTAGACACAGAGGTCAGTCCAGTAGTCAGACCATTGAGAAAAGTTCCAAGATAAAGTCAAAGCTCAGTTGGATAAAATGGTGCAGCAAGGTGTAATTTGTTCAGTTACAGAACAAACTGAATAGGTGTCGTCCATGGTAGCAGCCCACAAGAAAGGCTCAGATGAAATCAGAATATGTATTGACCCAAGAGATTTGAACAAAGCATTAAAGATACCTCATCATCTAATGTGTACAGTTGAAGAGGTTGCAGCCCTAATAGCGAATGCCACTGTTTTTCTGTCTAGGATCCAAAAAGTTCATTTTGGCAAGTGATGCTTGATCACAAATCCTCATTACTGACCACTTTTGGGTCCTTGTTTGGCAGATATAGATTCCTAAAGGAGCCATTTGGAATCAATTCTGCAGGTGAAGTCTTCCAGCGTGCAATGGAGCAAATGTTTTCAGGTTAGACAGAAACATTAAGAGAATTCTAGACAGAGCATGTGAAGTGAACTTAAGGCTCAATCCTCTAAAGTGAAATTCAGGCTACCAGAAGTTACATATGTAGGTTATTTACCAGCACTGGCTTAAGACCAGACCCATCTAAGCAAGTAGCTACTCTTGAGATGTCAGCACCAGATAATATTCAAGCTCTACAGCATTTTCTAGGCATGGTCAACTATCTAGGCAAGTTTATACCAGACTTCGGTGAGTTGACAGCACCTTTCAGACAGCTAATGCGCAAACATGTTACATGGTCTTGGTTGGAACACCACCAGAATACATTTGAAGATCTTAAGCATAAAACTGCTGCCCCAACTACATTGTAATACTATGACGTAAATAAATGAGTCACTCTTTCCTGTGATGTTTCAGAATTTGGTCTTGGGCAGTTATTCTTCAGGAAGGCAGACCAGTAGCCTATGCATCAAGAACACTTACCCAAATTGAGATGCAGTATGCTTAGATTGAGAAAGAACTTTTGCCAATAGTATTTGCATGCTCAAAGTTTCATGATTATATTTATGGTCGAGCTACTCAGATTGAAACTGATCACCAACCTCTAGTTACTATTCTAAAGAAGCCTATGCATTCAGCTCCAGTGAGTTTATAAAGAATGATGCTCAGATTGCAAAAGTACATCTTCAAAATGGTCTAGACAAAAGGCAAACTTCTTTATCTGGCTTGTACCTTATCCAGATTGCCCAGAAATACAAAGGAACAGCTTGATGTAGAGAATTTTGACTTTGACGTGATGGCAGTGTGTGACTTTTGTACCATGAGACTTGAAAAGCTGAGAGATTATACAAAGTCTGATCCAATTTTGCAAAAGCTCAACCACTACATTAATGTTGGATGACTATCAAAGCAATCTAGTGTACCATCTGAAGTGCAAACCTATTTTCCTTACAGAGATGAGATGTTGATCGAAGATGGCATTATTTTCAAAGGTCCTAAAATTGTTGTTCCTGCTTCCTTACAACATGAATATACCCAGATGTTGCATCGTGGTCACCCAGGTTCCAACTCTACCAAAAGAGGGGTGAGAGAACTAGTATTTTGGACTTCACTAGTGAAAGACATTAATAAAGTACTTTCTTCTTGTTCAGTATGCAAGAATACTAAACTGCATTTGCAAAGAGAACGACTTCAGCTAAGTCAAGTTTCTGAACTATCTTAGTCAACAGTTGCCACTGACATATTCAAGTGGAACAATCAGTATTACTTGGTACTGGTGGACTCTTATGTGAACTGGTTTGAGTTTGCTTTACTACTTAATCTAACATTCACTACTGTTATTAACAAATTGAAACTTCATTTCTCAGTCCATGGTAGTCCACACAAAGTTATTTCTGACAATGTTACTCAATTTACTAGTCAGTTATTTCAGAAATTAGCAAGAGAATGGGACTTCGTACTTACTAGTAGTTCAGAACACCCACATTCAAATGGACTAGCTGAATGTGCAGTGCAGAGTACAAAGCAATTACTTGAAAGGTCAAAGTGTGACAATACCAATGTCTTTTTGAATTTACTTAATCTCAGAAACATACCCCGTGACAATATACTTGGCTCACCTGCTCAGAGACTTCTATTCAGGCAAACCAGAACAACATCGCCTATTAGTTTCAGTTTATTGAGGCCTAAAGCTAAAAACAACAGAACCATCAGAGCCTAATTATTTAAGAAGTGTTGTATCCAGAAGTCCACTTATGATAAATCAAGCAGATTTCTTCATCCATTGAAAGAAGGAGAGACGGTGAGGATACAAACATAGAAAGTTTTCAACCAGATTGGTCAAATAACAGGTATATGTACAGAGCCGAGATCCTACTTTGTAGAATCCGAAGGTGTGTCGTATAGGAGAAATCGCAGACATCTCCTTCCTGTACCAGAACTGTTGTCGCAGCATTGTTCCTGTGATACAGACTCGATCTCAGAGCAATCCAGACAATGTTCCTGTTCCAGAACATATTCTACCCTCTGATTATATTCCTAAGGATATTGCCGATACTCCTAAGGTAAAACAGTCAACAGAGACAGTTCCAGTTAAGTCTAATTCCCAGTTTTATATCACATGATTTGGTTGCATGTCCAGACCACTTGTGAGATATACAGCGACTTGGACATAACTGTATAAACGTACACAGTTCTGTATAATGCTTGATAAAAAACCTATTTGTATTATTTGCATGTTAACTAATATCTTCTGCACTGCATGACTGCATTCTCAATGAGGGAGGATGTAGAGCACAGTGTATGATGTGTCTTTAAGAAGCATAGCAAGTGATGTACGTGCATGTATAAATAGCAGACATGTGTTGTAGCTAGTGCCATTCTGAAAGTGCAGCCACAGGGTAAGCATGTAAGAACAAATGTAGTTAATTTGTATACAAGTTACCCAAGTTAAAGTTAATAGCTATAATCATAATGTGCTTGTACATAATAAAGCTGCTTGAACAGAACCCACAAAGACTCATCTATTACATCCTGACTGTTAGCCATGGATACTATGGAGCCTTTTAGTAATGCAAGAACCACAAATGAGAGGTATATCTTGGTGGTGGTAGATTATGGTACCCTGAAACAGCAATAATTTCTTCTAATGAGGCAGAAAAGATGGCAAGCACTCTTAGAAATATTGGTAGGGTGGGTTTCCCAGGAAATACCCTCAGATAGACGAGTAATGTCATATCGAGATTAAATTTGTGATCAGTAAAGAGTAGATGTCTTTGCAGCTTTTGAGTATATATTTGAACAAAAGGTAATGGTGCTTATTCCTGTTCATCAGAATAAGCTGAAGGCAGCACAATAGGGGGTTTTCACTGCTGTGAAAAAGGTATAGTACAGTTACATAAGTCCTACTTACCCATAAAGTACAATGGTGTAAGTAAACTTACTGTAACAGTGGATGTTCGAATGATCACTGTTACCGTAGCCTAAGCTATATGGGTTATATCCTGCATAGGATATAACACCTTGCCAGCTTTCAAAGCTTCAGGGCACATTCCTTAGCTTCCAGTTTTATTTTCCATGGCTCTCCTCACATCTTCTTCAACAGCATCTATAGATAAAAACTGAATACATGTCCTTCATGTTGCTGAACGTGTCTCCACAAACCATTATGTTGATACTGCATTTTAATTCCATATAAATGTTCAGAAATTCTATCCTTGAGGGCCCTTTTCAGTTTTACCTATATAAAAAGGCTGAACAAGATGGGGAGAGCGAATACTGCAACAATGAAGAGAAGGGCATCTACTATTATGGTAAGATATTACAGAACTGATGAAGTCTCATTATTGTTTCAGAGACGAAAGTGCTTAGATCACATTTTTGAAGTTAATAAATCTGGTTGGTGCTTCTACAATGCCGTAGTTTGGTGTTCTACAGCATCATGACTTTTGGTGCATTTAACTATCATGTGAATCCTGATATCTTTTTGGTGGGAAGCACTGTCCTTCGGTCAAGCTAGTGTTTTTTTTCAAGGTATGAACAGAAGACAAAGTTGCTGCCTCTAGAATACTTCTAGAGCCCACCCCTTTCCAGTGTGCCATTGAAGAAGGCAAGACCCTGGTAACTTTGTCAGGAATAGTTATACTAATGTAAGAATAGCAATAATCAATAGCAGAACACAACCATCTAGATATAGTCTGTTTAGACAGAGGATGGCCTTTCTTAGTCCCAGCATAGGAAACAACTGTTTAGTCTTCCTAAAGAACTTAGTTCTATCAAGAAGTTGCCTGTGCACATCCAATGTATGCATGTAGAATCTGCTCTGCCTTGTTTTTGTTCTATGTGGAAGTTAACTGAGAGACTGATGGCTTGATCCAAGGTAAAATCAGAAAGAACTTCATGCATGAATGAAGGATTTGTACATAATGCAACTCTATCCCTGTGGAAAAACAGGTAGGGTTCACCTACCATAATAGCTAGCAACCCAGTTACTCGCCATGCAAATGTCAAAGCAACATTTAACAGTTTTCAAGGTAATGAACCACACGTCTACCTGAAAGGCTGGTTCAAAAGGATCTAAGGTCAGTTTTTCCTAGAACAAAATAAAGATCTCCAGGAGGAGGAATTTGCTTGCAAGTGGATCTCATGTGCAATACTCCTATCAGAAACAGTTTTGTCACAAACTTTGAGGAATGTGGGGAATCCACAGGCTGACAAGCTGAGAAAGCAGCAAGATGCACCTTGATGTAAGCATATGACAACAAGACATTTTTAAGTAGCTCACACAAATATTTGAGAAAGTACAGTTGTGTAAAATCTTACCATTACAGTAGATTTCCTTCTCTTCACTGCTGCAGTATTTCTAACATAAGGGAGGTCCTGCCAAGGACAGCCCAACATTCAGCCAGTATACCAAAGCTTTTAGTATCTACAGGCACTGAACATCACACGTATGCTCCCCGCAAAAGATGAAGGGCATGAAGCTGATTTACAGACTCACATGCATCAGAACTGAAAAGCCCCAGGAGGAACAGAATGTCCCTATGGACCACAAGGAACATGCGTATCCAGAAGGAGAAAAATGAGACAGAGAGAAAGAGTGTGAGAGAGAGGAATCCCTGGGTCAGGAGAGCAAGGAGAACAGACTATAGGATCGGGTAAGGAGGAAGGGAGCAAATACTGAAACAGTGAAGAGAAGGACATCTACTGTTATGGTAAGATTTCACACAACTGTACTATGTCCTTCTATATCACTGTTGCAATATTCATAACATAAGGACAGCACAAGAGCTAAAGAGAAAACCTGGGAAGAGGAAGGCACTGAAGAACCCTCAGGAAACTCATGTAGGATAGCCCTGGAAATAACATCCAACTTATAATGCTTAGTGAGGGTATGGACAGAAGACCAAGTCACAGCCTCAAAGACGGAATCAGTATCCAGCCCCTTGAAAAAAGCAAAAGAGGAAGCAACAGCTCTGGTAAAGTAAGCCTTTACTGGAGAGAAAAGACATTTTCCATAAAAGGAATAACAAAAACAAATGGTGTTAGATATCCAAGAAAAGATTGTCTGCTTAGAAACAACTAAACCCAAAGACTTGGGATGAAAAGAAAAAAAAATTGTTCAGATTTGAAAATAACTTTAGTCTTATTGAAATAATATCTGAGCTGTCTATGCAAGTCCAAGATGTGAAGAACCTTCTTACTGGCAGACCACAGAGAAGGAAAAAAGGAAGGAAGATGAATAGACTAACTAAGGGACAACTCACTGACTACCACAGGCAAAAAAGAAAGATTAGTACAAAGATACCCTGTCCCTGTGAAAAACTAAGAAAGGAGGAACAGCCATGATAGCCTGAAGTTCACAAACCCTCTTGGCCAAAGAAAGGACCAAAAGAAGAACAGCCTTCCAAGTACAATGTTGTAAGGAAGCTGAAACAGCAGGCTCAAACACACTCTGAGTCAATGTTTCAAAAACATAACTGAGGTCTCAGGAAAGGAAAAATAGGCTTCATGAGAGGCCTAACAAGAAGAACCACTTAATAAACTGTTTGACCTCAAATCTGGAGGCCAGAGGAGGATTCAAACGCAAACAAGCAGAAACTGCTGATAGGTGAGCTTTAACTGAAGAATATGCCAACCCAGTCTGCAGCAGATCACAAACATATGAGAGGACCAGAGGAACCTCGTTAGACAGAGCAGCTTGATGATGAGAGAGGCACCAGACAGAAAATATTTTCCATTTGGACAAATATAATTTCCTGGTAGTGAACTTCCTGGCCTCCAGCAGGACCCAAAATATGTCGTCAGAAAAAAGGTGCCTACAAGGAATAAGAACCCTATCACCCACAACATCAGTTGAAGAGTGAACAAGTGACAATAGATAAAAGACCCCTTGTCTTCTGTGAGAAGGTCCACATGGTAAGGTAATGTTTGGTGACTGTCCTTGGCCTAGTGAGAATGAAAGGGGAACCAATGCTGTCTGGGCCAAAAAGGAATCAAAAACAAGATTTGGGAGAGTCCTGTCTGATCTTGTGCAAGAATTCTGGAAGCAGAGGAAGGGGAGGGAAGGTATACAGAAATGTCATCTTCCAACGAAAAGACAGGATGTCCACTTTCACAGTCAGAAGACTTGCGACTCTGGAACAGAAAAGAGGAAGTTGTCTGTTCAAAGGGGAGAGCAAAAAGATCTACCTGACGAATACCTCACTGATGGACAATGTCCAGGAACACATCTCAGTGAAGCATCCATTCATGAGGTTGTGTGCTGGACCAGGTCAGAGTCTGCCACTAGATTGTGCTCTAAAGGAATGTAAACAGCCAGAATCACTTGATAGTTGACAGCTAGATCCTAGACCTGAACAGCTAGCCTGCAAAGAAGGTAGGACCTTGTACCCCCTTGCTAGCTGACATACCACATTACTGTGGTATTGTCTGTAAAAAGTTTGAGGGGCCTGGGATGAAAGACGGTATGAAAAGCCTGAAGAGCTAGCAGCAGAGCCCTCAGATCCTTAATGTTGATGTGGTCTGACCTTTGGCAAAGAGGCCAACAGACCCTGAACCTTGAGAGAGCCAAAGGAAGCTCCTCACCCCCTGTCCCCGGCATCTGTAAAGAGCTTGTGAGTCAAGAGTGCTGTCTGGAAAGGAAGCCTGGGGTTGAGCAGAGTTGACGAATCCACCACTGAAACTCGAGGTTGAGACAGGGAAGGAAGGAAACTAGGATGTCCAGGGGCTGACAGTGTTGAAGCCACACAGACATGAGGTACCACTGAATCTTTCTCATATGAACCTTGGAGGCAGCATGGGAATGGTGGAAGCCATAAACCCAAGGACCCTGAGGAAGTCCCTGTCCCATGACTGAATCCAGAGGAAGAAGAGACTGGAAAAGGCAATCAGAGACAGGGCCTTGGAGACAAGCAGAGATGCCAGCATGGGGATGAACTGAACCCTGCAACCAAGGAAAACATGATCCTGAGAAGGAGTCAAGACTGAATTTTGAAAGTTTATGGCGAATTCCAGACTCTGCAGTAGGAAAATAGTAAACTGGAGATCCTGAAGCAGAGCCTTGGGGGGATGAGGCCTGAATGAGCAGATCATCCAGATAAGGAAAAATCTGAACCCCTCTCATCCTGCAAAAAACAATGAATGATCGAGGCATTTGGTGAATACCCTTAGGGAAGTAGAGAGGCCAAAGGGCAAAGCAGAGAACTGAAAATGCAAGGAAGAAACAGAGAAATGCAATTTTCTTCTGAAAAAGAGGGTGGATGGGGACAAGAAGGTAGGCATCCTGAAAAGAGGGGATCTTGAGAAAGATGTTCAGCTGAGAAAGCCCCAGAACTGGTCTCCATGTGCATTCCTTCCTGGGAACTAGAAACATTCTGGAATTAAAAAAATAGAAAAAATTCCCTCCCTGGGCAGAGGGCACAGACTGAATGGTGCCCTGGGTCAAAACAGAATGAAGCATTTCTGAAAAGAGTGGAAGCTGTTCTTGAGGACACTGATGGATGGTCAGAAAGGGAGGAAGTGATTTCTAAACCATGAAATACCCTGGCAGATGATAGACAGAACCCAAGACTCTGTTGTTATCCTTAAACAATTTGGAAGGGACTGGCTGAGGGAAAAGGGAAGCAAACTGTCATATGGAACCTGGTTTGTCCTGAAAAGGAGGTTTCTGATAAATAGGGGTCTGTGTAGATTTAGCAGGATGTACACATCTAGAACCCCTTTTACCCTTGGGTGGAAGGTGAGACTGTCTGAACAAAAGCAGATTTGGAAGGATAATTCCACTGAAACTTTGGAATAGGAGAAACAAATATATGTTTCGGCTCCTGCAAGGCTTTGCTCTTAACCTAGAGAAATTTAAAAAGTTCAGCAATAGCAGTACCAAAACGATTTTTATTATCTAAAAGAGTATCCAATAATTTGACCTTAATGTAATCAGTTAAAACCTGAAGATGAAGCTAAGAGTAACGTTTCATAATAGAATCAAATGCAGCACCACTGGGAGAGGCATCAGCTACATCATAACTGCACTTGGTAGGCAATTTGAGAGGTAGAATCCAACAAGGAAACGGACAAAGCCTTCCTCTCAGAATCAGGAAGGTCAGAAATCAACTGAGAAACCAGAGAAAGGAGAGCTAAAACATACCTGCTCATACGAGTCTGGTAATTAATCGCCCTAAAAGACAGGATGGCAGCAGTACAGACCTTTTTGCCAAGCTTCTCCATGGCCCTACTACCCTTATCTGAAGGAAGACGTTTGGCAGAGGGCAACAGTTTGGTAGGTTTATCAGAGGAGACAAACCATAGAAGGATCAGCATAAGTAGAACGGCATTTACACAGAAATTTACAATCATCAGGCACTTTGTAAAATCTGCCAGGTTTTTGGGAGCTGGAGAATGAGAATAAGGGGCTATAGAAGCTGCTGAAAAGGTATCCGGGAGGGCAGCCAGAACTGGAGGAAATGCAAAAGGCTTAGGAGACTCCATCTGGAGAAGCTCATAATGCTGCTTCTGGATATCAGAAACCTAAGAACAATCCCACTTAAAAATTCCATCATATGGGAAATAGCACTCCCAAAGGAGGTTCCTCTAACGGGGAATCTGGACTAACAGAATCCTCTTCCACTGAACCATAGTCCAAGGGGGAAGGTATCTGGGAAAAGTAGGCTAATGACTCTTCCCCTGAATCCTGATCCTCATCAGAGGAGTCTTGCTCCCTAGGTCCCTTAACAGGAGTGGAAGACCAGGGAGGGGCAGGCACAGAGACCCCTTAAGGAAGTTATAACATCATTAAAGCTTTAAACAACCCAAGTAAAATTCTGCCATTTTCAATGGGGATCCTTAACTTCAGGGAAAATATGCTTGCATTTCTGTTTCTTTTTCTGTGGGACATCCACAAGAAAAACCCTGGAAGGGTCTGAGCATTGTCGACACTTAATAAGCATAGTAGGGATCACCTCCATCACTAAGATCTACAGAATCCCCATTGGTTCATTGGATATAATCAGCCGAGGCTTCCACTCAAAGTCTTGAGCAGGCATTTGCAAAGTCTCCGAGGACAAGTGAGAAATCAAATCCATGCCGGCCTCTGACGGGGTCACAGCAGAGAAATCTGGAGGCAGTGACCGGATGTTCTTCCAGGTTTTCACTAGCCTCAAGAAAGACATCCAGAGGAGGCTGGACAGCAGTCATATCAGACCTGAGATTTTTAGCCTTTTTCTTGGCCAAAGTCTGACCCTCGGGATAACCCTCAGCCAACAGCTTAAGATACTGGTTTTCAAGGTAAGTGGACAAGGAGGAGAGGCGGCTATGTAAGAACACTTTGTAATGTTGTGGGAAGCACTCAGACAGAAGAGACACTAGTCATGATGATCTTTATGGGGAATCTGCCTCCCACACTGACATTTTCTCTTTGTGGATGACATGAAAAGTACAGTTTTGTACCTACCATAAATGTAGATGTCCGATAGACATGCAACTGCAGTCATAACATGTGGGTTGTCCAGCCTCAGGCAGCCCTCGGTCGGCCGGATTCCAAAGTCTGGGTCCGACGTCGGCTGATGTCGCATTTCTCTCTGACGTCAGAGCGGCTGGAGTACATAAGCATCAGCCGACGCCATTTTCTTCAGTGTTTCTTGCCCCAGATGCCAGGTGCCCTCCAAGGAAGGCTGTAATCAAATTGGAAGACAAAAACTGGATTCCAAATAAATAAATGAGCAATAAAACAAATACACCATAACAGATATCCCCAGCTAAGAGAAACAGGGATAGGAGTGGACCCTAGGCATAGAGGGGTATGGAGGGAGGGAAAATCCGACTGCAGTTGCATGTCTATCGGACATCTACATTTATGGTAGGTACAAAACTGTACTATGTCCTTCAAGAATGCAACTGCAGTCATAACATGTGGGTAGAATACCATAGCTTAGCTGGGGGAGGAGGAATGCTCTAGGAAAAAGATGTTGTGGCAATCAAACCCTGCAGGACTGCCGAAGCAAAGCCTGCTCTGGATCTGGAGTATAGAGGGAGATTGTAGTGTTTGGAGAATGTATGCACGGAGCTCCATGTAGCAGCTTCTAGAATGTCCTTGGTAGGCACCCCTCTTAAGAATGCTGTAGAGGTGGCTGTAGCTCTAGTGGAATGTGGTCCGACATTGGCTGGAACAGTCTTTCCATGAAAGGAATAACAGAATCTGATGCAATGTCCAATCCATTTAGAAATAGTCTGTTTTGAAATTGCTTTTCCTTGGACTGCAGGGCGTAAGCTACAAAAGTTGTTCAGACTTCCTACTGGCCTTGGTTCTGTCCAGGTAGTATCGAAGTTGTCTGTGAATGTCCAAGGTATGCAACAGTCTTTCCCCCTTATTCTCAGGATTGGGGAAGAAGGCAGGCAGATGAATGGCTTGATTTAAAGAAACCCTAGATACCACCTTTGGCATAAAAGTAGGGTTGGTCCTTAATGAAACCCTGTCTCTGTGAAAAATAATAAAGGGTGGTATTGCCATTAGGGCCTGTAACTCCGAAACCCTTCTTGCTGAGGTAATTGCCAACAGGAAAGCTGTCTTCCATGAGAGAAATTGCAGGTCAACTGAAGCTGCTGGCTCAAATGGAGGTAGAGTCAGTTTTTCTAGGACAAAGTTGAGGTCCCAGGCTGGCACTGGGGCCTTTCTTGGTGGCTTAATGTTCTTGATTCCCCTGAGGAATTGCCTTAGTAAAGGGTGAGGAAAAAACAGGAGGATCAGTGCTGTATCTAGCTGAAATAGCAGATGCATGTATCTTTATGGAAGAATATGAGAGGCCGTTCTTTAACATATCTGCCAAATATTCCAAGATGAGTGGGATGTTCAACAATGATGCATCATGTCCCTTGCTGGTATTCCAATTGCTGAATCTTTTCCACTTTGCTAAGTAAACCTTTCTGGTGGATGGTCTTCGAGCCTCTGTTAGTATCTGCTGAACTTCCTTGGAGAGAGATAAGCTGAATTTATTTATAGGATCTCCCAGGCTGTTAGCTGCAGTGTCTGAAGATTTGGATGCAGTGTTTCGAAATTGTGTTGAGTCAAAAGTAGAGGCCACTGGGAAGGGCCCACCTCCTGGTGTGACATATGCTCCGTAGAAGTGGGTACCAGTGTTGCCTTGGCCAATCCGGAGCTATTATGATTCCCTTGGGTTTCTCTGCTTTGATCTTTAGTAATACTGAGGTCATCAGTGGCAGAGGTGGGAATGCATAGATTGCTAGGGAGTTCTACTTGAATGAGAGGGCATCTATTTTCCAAGCTTTTGGATGGTATGTCCTTGTGCAGAATTTTGGTAGAAGATGGTTGAGGTGAGAGGCAAATAGGTCCACTTCTGGCCTGCCCCATGTCGAAGTGAGTTGTCTGAAGGCCTTCGGATGTAACCTCCACTCGTGTGGATCTGTGAAATTCCTGCTTAGGCTGTCCGCCAACACATTGTCTTTTCCTGGAACAAACTGGGATTGTAACTGGATGTTTAGGCTCAGTGATTTCTCCCAAAGTTGCATTGTCAGTCTGCAAAGGGGGTAAGAGTGGGTGCCCCCTTGCTTGTTTATGTACCACATCACAGTGGTGTTGTCTGTCCGTATCAGTAAATGGCCTTGCTGGAGATGGTGTTGAAAGGCCTCGATGGCATGCATTACTGCCAGCATTTCCTTTTGGTTTATATGCAGATGTGTTTCCTTTGGAGACCATTGTCCTTGTATACACCTGCCTTCCATGTGCCCCATCCAAGGTCTGAGGCGTCTGTAGTCATGGTCTGTGTTATCTGTGGTTTTTGAATGACATACCTGTGTTTGCCTGGCTCACCGAGGCCCACCATAGGAATTCCTTTTGTAGGCATGGAATGAGTGGTATGATTGTCTCCAAGTTGTTGCTGTGTTGAGACCAAATGCTTTTTAGGTACCATTGAAGCTTTCTCATGTGTAGTCTTGCTAATGGAACCAGGAGAATGCAGGATGCCATGTAACCCAGGGCCTGTAGGAATCTCCTTGCAGTCATCTGGGTGAGTTTTGCTAAACCTTTGAAATAATGAGTTAACTTCTCTTGCTTGTCTTCTGTCAGGTAAGCCATCTGAGAGGCTGTGTCTAGGTTGGCTCCTAAGAAGATTATTTGCTGGGATGGCTGCAGTCTTGACTTCTGGAAGTTGACTGTGTATCCCAGAGCTTGAAGTAATCGTATGACATAATGCAGGTTTTTTGTCAACATCAATTTGTCGTCCGCTTGTATGAGGCAGTCGTCCAGGTACGGGTAAATTTGTATCCCCTGGAGCCTGCAATGAGCAATTACTGAAGCCAGGCATTTTGTGAATACTCTGGGCGCAGCAGATAAGCCAAATGGCAATGCTGAGAATTGATAATGCTCTGGCCCTGCAAGAAATCTGAGGTATCTTCTGCAGCTGTGTCTGATAGGGACATGCAGGTATGCCTCCTTGAGGTCCACAGTAATCAGCCACGACCCCTTGCCCAGCATGGGAAGGAGTTGCTGTAGAGTCAGCATTTTGAACTTTGGTACTATGAGAAAGGTGTTTAATGCGGACAAGTCCAGTATTGGTCTCCATTGAGATTCTTTTCTTGAAACAAGGAACAGTCTTGAGTAAAACCCCTGGTCTTGTTCTTGTTGTGGAACTCTTTCTATTGCTTTCATCCGAGTCAGCAGAGTGATTTGCTTGATAGCCTCTGCCCTCTGATTTTGTGGTAGGTTTGGCATGCCTTGTTTTCTTGGTAAGGTATGAAAATGAAACCTGTACCCTCGGTCTATAATGTCCAAAATCCATTTGTCCTTTGTCAGTCTGTGCCAGTTTTCTGCAAACAGAGATAACTTCCCGCCCAAGGGAGCTTCTAGTTGTTCCCTGGTAGGCGGTAGTAGAGGAAAGTCATTGAGATTGTGGTTGTGGGGCAGGTGAAACCCCTGAGTCACTTCTTTGGTTTCCTGGCTGCCATTGTCATCCCCTGTAAGGGCCTCTGTATTGGCCTCTTCCTCGGCCACGTCTGTTCTTACCCCTTTGAAACTTTTCTGGATTAGGAAAGGACCAGTTATTTGAAGGCCAATTCCTAATGAATCTGGGGGGTTGAACCTGGAGGAAATCTTTCACTGTCTGAACTGATTTTGCTTTTTCTTCGATGGTCTTTAACACATCCTTAGCATTTGCACCAAAAAGCTTGTTCTTTTCCAAAGGTGCATCCAGAAGTTTTGCTTTTACATGATCTGGTAGAGGTTGATCTTTTAACCAAGCATGTCTACGAATGACTGCCCCTGTCATAGCTGCCCTACATGAAGCTTCCAGTGCATCATATCCACACTGCAGGAAGTGATTGCTTACTTGCTGAGTGTTATGTACAGCTTCCTGCAAAGTCTTCATGTCTAAAGGATCAGGAGTGGCTAATGTTTTTTGTAAATCTTCTAACAGATAATCCTGATATTGTAACATATGAAAAAGGCAATTTAAAGCTCTCATAGATAAGGTAGTGGATGTGTAAACCTTTTTGCCCCATCTCTCTAATGACCTAGCTTCCCTGTTGGAGGGCAAAGGATTTTTTGAGGTGGAGGCTGAAACTCCTTTAGGCCCCTGTGAAATAGTTTCCAAATCAGCAGTATGGGCCCTGAATAAATGGGAATGAGTTTCTGGGACCCTGTAATACCTGTCTGGCTTGGCTGGAGCAGGAGGATGGGAATCAGGGGTAGCACTAGAGTCAGAATACAAATCATCTAGAACATCAAGTACAGGAGGAATAGCTAAGGGCCTGTGCTGAGGCTTCTTAAGGAAAGTCCTAAGGCGTTTCCTAGAATCAGAATATTCCTGACCTTGCCACTTGAAATGTTCCCTCATGGTGTGCAGAACTTCCCCAAAAGAAATATCCTCAGGAGGGGAGGCCGAGGGGATGGAATCTTCTGCATCTGAGTCCTCATAGGTCTGAAAGAGCTCTTCCTGGCTATCAGAGTGGACACAGCCCTCAGAATCTTCATCTGAAGGAGTAGGGTCAGAGGGTTCAACCCGGGGCCTTTTATCAGGAGGGGGCTGGGATCCTCTCTCAGGATGGGCCTGTGAACCTCTAATCATGGAAATTAAATCAGCAGCCATGGACATAATTTGTGTCTCTGGAGTCGGCTGAGGTAAGGATTTAGAAGTAATATGCTTTGTTTTGCTGGCTGCCTTAGCCCTAGTGTAGGCCTTAATAGACATGGCCATAGGGGGCCTGGCAGCTCCACGTGCAGGAGTGACCTTGTCTGCAGCAATGGTCTCGGGCATTTCCTCGGTTTCGGTATCTGGAGGGAAATCTATAACCGGCGTCGGAGTAATGTCTCGAATCGGAGTCGTCAGTAATGCGGTGTCTTCAGTTCGGAGCGGTGGAGAGACCGTCTCAGAGGGAACCGGAGCACTCGCGCTAGGTTTTGGCGTGGAGTCGGTAGTAGACGCGGGCCAAGGATGTCGGTCCCGGTCTTTTCGCTTTTTGGGAGTTTGCGATGTCGGGAGATCCAACGGCATGGTGTAAGCAAAATTATCGCCGAAAAAATCTTCAGCGAACTCCACCCGGCGCCTGAGAGTGCGCTTGTTGAAGCGAGCACAGGCTACACAGGCCGAGACGTCGTGGTCTGGGCCCAGGCAAGACAGTAAGAGTGGAAATCCTTATGAGGTATTTGTTTACCACAAGAAAGACAATTGTTAACTTTTTCAGTAATTTCTGACATCGGCTGAGGCAAGAAAAGGTCCCCAACGGGGTACTTAGCTTTTTTGATGACTTCGGTATCGTAGAGTATAGGAGCTGACCGACCGGCACTTGCGAACTGCTTCTGCTTCAGGCACCGCGCGGCAAGAAAGACTGAAGAAAATGGCGTCGGCTGATGCTTATGTACTCCAGCCGCTCTGATGTCGGAGAGAAATGCGACATCAGCCGACGTCGGACCCAGACTTTGGAATCCGGCCGACCGAGGGCTGCCTGAGGCAGGACAACCCACATGTTATGACTGCAGTTGCATTCTTGAAGGACATCCAACAACACTAAAATAAAAGAGAAAGATAAGGAAGAACCCAAATAGGGTATTTATCTGAAAAATGGCTCAGTAACCAGCACAGAAGAAAGGTACTCAGAGCAACATTCAATGATGACATTCAGACTGGTGAGACAAAGAAGTTCTGAAGTGGGTGGGAATCTCTACATCACCTTTCTGCCCTATGCCTTGCACAGGGAGCAAACACGTAACATACAGCACATACAGAAACTACAGGCTTTGGTATACTGGCCAGACTTTGGGCTGCCCTTAGCAGGAGATTGCTTAAGTTAGGAATACTGCAACAGTGAAATGGAAGGACATCTAGAGGTATTACTTCCCTTTAAGGACCTCTGTGATTTGCAAGGCACCTAACAGAAAATCTCTTCCATTTGCCAACATAAAGACTTTCTAGTAGAAGGTTTTCCTGTCTCCTTTAGCATCTGTTGCACATCCTTCTGAAAAAGATGACAAAGGATATTAAAACTGAATCATCCAGGCCATCAGTTATAGTTGATTAATGTTCAGATGCATCAAACTCCCTTTGTACGGTGTGAGTAGATCATTTTTGTGAGGAAGACTGTGGTAATTGCCACTGGCCAATTCCATAAGAAGGAAGGACCAATTCTGCCTGGGCTAAAAGGGAATCATCATAATGATTTTTGGTAATTCTTTCTGAATATAAGTACCTTAGAAATCAAAGGAAAGGGTGGAAAAGCATACTGAAATATTCCCGACCAAGAGAATGACACAGCATCTGTTCTCCATGCTTGGCTGCAAGGATGTCTCGAACAGAATTTTTCTAGTTGTCTGTTTTGCAAATAGGTGAAAAGATCTACTTGAGGCGTTTCTGACATCTGAATCAAGTTCTAGAACACTCCTGCAATGAGTTTTTATTCGTTAGAATCTGTCCAATATCTGCTGATTCTGTCTACCATAATGTTTTCTTCTGACAGAATGCAAGAGGCCTGAGGAGTCACAGAATGCTCTATGTAACTCCGATGTGTGTAGTAACCTCTCACTAAAAGTCTGTGGAAAAGGAAAAAAAGAATTGAAGATGAATGGACTGATTCAATGACAAATCATTAACCACCTTGGGCATAAAAGAAAGACTGGGACAAAGAGACAACCTGTCCTTGTGAAAAAAAAAAACAAGAAAACAGGAACTGCCATGAAAGCCTGGAGTTCAGAAACACTCTTGAGGGAAGTAACAGCCACCAACAATACGATATTCTGAGTACAATGCTGCAGGGAAGAAGAAAAGGCAGGCTCAAAAGGGGACTGCCAGGGCACTTCTATGGGTTAGACTTGTAAAGGCTCCAGGGCCATTAGCCTAGTACACACCTATAAACCTAAGGAAAAAATTAAGGTCTTAAGAAGGAGGAATAGGTTTTCTTGGAGGACATCTTTTAGGAATAGTTTGACTTCAAAACTGGAAGCCAAAAGTGGGCTCAAGAGGTAGACAGGTAGAAATGACTGACAAAACAACTTTAAAAGAAGAATATGCCAAATCAGCACTGAGCAATTCACATAGATAAGAAAGGACCATAGCAGCCCCCATAGTAAAAGGGTCCAGGTCATGCTTCAGACATCAAACAGTCGAAAAGATTTTCTAGTAGTGATTTTCTGGCCTCCTGGAAAACCTTATGCACATTCTTATAACATTTTTGTCTGAAAGGAATCAAAATATCCCAACTAACAAACTAAAAACAAAGAGTAAAAAGGTCACACATATAACCAACTGGTTAAAAACATAAAAAGAAAAATCTAGCAAAGCTAGACTTCTAACTGTGTGATACCTTAAACCTCTTGCATCAGAGGCCTCATGGGATATATGCAAATAACCCTTTAAGGCGATCAGGTATTTCAGTTAAATGGCAATTCTGAATGTCCATGACTTTTTTTTTTTACTTTTATTTTTAAGTCTATTTATGGACTGAATCTAAGAATCTAATCTGTATACAGTGATCCCACATCAGATAGCATTAGAATGGACTAGGGAATATCTGGAAAATAAAATATGGACCAAGTGTTAGTTAATAATGTGATTGAATTATTAGAAATTGTTTTAAATAATAATTTCATTTATTTTGATGACAGCATCTATAAACAAAAGGAAGGTGTAGCTATTGGTTCCCTGGTTGGTTCACTTTTAGCCAATGTGGTCATGACATTTATTCATAATAGCCCTTATGTTCAGTGCATAAAATTTTATTTACGATATCTGGATGATACCTTTCTTATTTGGGGAGGGGATGAACCTAACCTTAAGGAATTCATGGACTATATTAATAGAAGCACTGAATTTTTGAGATTTACGTATCAATATGACATACAAGAGATGCCATATTTAGATGTTTTGATAAGGAAAGACCATGACGAAAATGAGTATGTAGCAAGTGTTTACAGAAAGCATGCCTATTCTAATATACTTTTGCATTATTCTAGCTGTCACCCTTACAAGCAAAAAAGAAAGGCTGTAAAAGGATAACTGGTAAGGGCAGCTATAATGAACAGCTTGAATGGGGACTTTGATAAGGAAGTGGAGACTTTAAAAGAAATGTTCATAAGAAGAGGATACCCACTTGAAATGTTATATGAATTAATAACTGAGGTATCACAAAGAAGAGAGAATGGTTATTACCTACCCATTTCAAAGAAAAGAAGGGTCCATAATGAAATTACAGAATAGACATGAACATAAGTAGGAATTATATTAAGGCTTTTATCACTGCCTTTAATGAAGCAAGTTTCGACATTAGATGGATTATAAATTAAAAAAAAGTATCTTATGAAAATATAAACATGGTCAGTGACCTCGGTAATGCACCCACCATCATATAAAGGAAAGGGCATAATATCAAAAATATGTTAGAAATAAAAAAGAAAAAAGTTTAAACCCCTTGAATGTTAGGATGTCCAAATGTGGTAGATGCAATTACTGAAAATACATATTAGAAGGGATTATTATTAATATAAGGGGTGAGAACTTTTACATAAAAGTGTGATTCAATTGTGATACAATGGGGGTTTATTTATGGGACTAGATGCCAGATATGTGAAGGATTCTACATCGGAAAAATGGAATGAAAATTAAGTAACTGGATATATGAACACATGTATGGTGTGAAAAAAGAAAAACTACAAATGCTCTTTTTAGGCATCTAGATGAACACCCTGAACACAATTTTAAATTTAGTGTATTGGAAAGGGTAGATAAAGACATGAGGGGTGGCCCATGGACTGCAGTCTTAGAACAGCAGGAATTGAAATGGCAATTGCAATTAGAAGCATATAGATATCCGGGGCTTAATGATTATGTTAGCATAGCACCAGTTTTAAAATTAAAATCATGGGAGAGAGAATGTTAACTAATAAATGGATCCAGTTGTTCACTTTATACAGATGCATTTTAGTATT
Source organism: Protopterus annectens (assembly GCF_019279795.1). Lineage (NCBI taxonomy): Eukaryota > Metazoa > Chordata > Ceratodontiformes > Protopteridae > Protopterus > Protopterus annectens. The sequence continues at coordinate 804,457,154 of NC_056731.1, read as the reverse complement.
GTATTTTACAACGTTGTTACCATGTATTTTTTGTCTTTGTGTTATAAGATGATTTTGAATGAATAAGTTCAGTATCACTTTAATGTATGAATGAGGGAATGTCCCATGATCAATTAAGCATATTTAAATGAATGAGAACTTGTAACAGAATATATCTGATGATGTTTTACAGTTTTTAAGACAAAAGCGCTAATATATTCTGTGGATTAAACTATTTTTGCATGGAGTGGTGCACAAACTGACTTTTTCCAGTACTTTGTGGTTTTTGGATTACCATCCACTATTGCGCTCTCAACCAATATGAGTAATTTCAAGAAAGGTCTAGATAACTGGTTCAAGAATGAAGCTTTTAAACCAAATTTCACTGAATCCATGTTTCGCGAACAGCCTTCAGCCCATAACACTGAATAATATTCTATGAACCTGTAAGATTCCCCCAGTGCTTACTACAGATATAAAATAGTTGTGTAAGAACTTACCATAACCTTAGATGTCCTTCTCTTCCTTGTTGCTGTACTCATTACAGTAGGAAGGCTGCTGCTTGCAGCGCCGCCATCCGGCCAGTATACTAAAGTCTTAGCTCCTGGAGGGTACGTGTGATGTCCCTTGTCAGGGCCATAAACTGATGTAGGGTATAAAAGTGATGTCTGCATGTACCCTCTTCAGTATGAACTGCCACATACAGTAGTACTCCTGTAGGTTAAGAGAGGGTCATAACAGGGAGACCTTTTAGACTTAAATGTAGACTAGACTCTAGGGTACTAGGAAGGCAGTGTTTAGTGTGGAGACTGGGAGAGAAAATTACTATGTCCCCACAGGTAGGCCAGGGTATATTAGTTAGGTAAAGTAGAGGGGCAGCTAGGTGGGACTGAATACTGCAACATGGAAGAGAAGTACATCTAAGGTTATGGTAAGTTTTTACACAACTATTCTATGTCCTTCTATTCTCATGTTGCAGTATTCATTACAGTAGGGAGAGTGCCAGAACTTTAGTTATGAGCCTGGGTGGATGATTGGGGTCCCTGGTCGATGAGGCCCTGGAGAAATGACCTGGCAAACCCCACTCTTGCTCTGGAGGCTAGGTCCAGTTTGTAATGTTTGGTAAAGGTGTGTACTGAAGTCCAAGTGGCAGCTTCTAAAATGGAAGTGTAGTCAACCCATTTGAAAAAGACAGCTGAGGAGGCAGCTGCCCTGGTGGACTGAGGCTTGACATGACCGTGTAAGTATTTTACATAACAGGAACAGCACAGGCCAATGGAATTAGAGGTCCATGAAGAAATGGTCTGTTTGGAGACTGCCTTCCCTAGAGCTCTCGGATGGAAGGAGATGAAAAGTTGGTCAGACTTTCTGATAAGTCTGGTTTTGTCTAAGTAGTACCTCAGTTGCCTGTGGACATCTAAAGAATGGAGAGTCCTCTCTGAGGAATTTTGTGGATGAGGGTAGAAAACCAGTAGGTTAATATTCCAATTTAATGAGAGTTCATTAACCACATTAGGGATGAAGGAGGGGTTGGACCTGAGGGCAACTCTGTCCTTGTGAAAAATAAGATAAGGAGAGGTAGCCAGCCATAAGGGCTTGTATCTCTGATATCCTCCTGGTGGAGGTGAGTGCCACTAGTACAACTGTTTTCAGGGTGCATAGTTTTAGGGATACTGAATGTGCTGGTTCAAAGGATGGCAATGTGAGTTTTTCTAGTATAAAATTCAGGTCCCAAGGGGGAGGTATAGGCTTCCTGGAGGTCTGATATGAAGTACCCCTTTCAGAAAAAGCTTGACTTCCAGTCTTGAAGCCAGAGGAGGAGATATGGGCAGATAAGCAGATATGGCAGATAAATGGAGTTTGACTGAAGAGTAAGTTAGTCCTGAGTGAAGTAGCTCACACAAATAGGAAAGGACCACAGGCATAGAAGTAGTCAGAGGGTTCTGGTTTTTCGGTTGACACCACTTGGAGAATCTGTTACATTTAGATACATAATTTCTCCTGGTACTAAGTTTTTTGGCCTCCTGCAGAACATTGAGTATGTCCTCTGAATATAGGTGTCTGTAGAGGATTAGAACCCTATCACCCATAAGGTCAGTTTCAGATTGTTTACCTGGGGGTGTAGTAGGGATCCCCTGTCCTGTGTGAACAGGTCTATTCGGTGGGGTAACCTGTGATGATTGCCCTTGGCTAGTAGGTGGAGAAGGGGAAACCAATGCTGTCTTGGCCAAAAGGGGGTCACCAACAGGATTTTGGGTTTGTCCCTCTGTATTTTCAAGAAGACTTTCTGAATCAGTGTGAAGGGAGGGAAGGCACAGAGGTACATTCCTTCCCAAGGAAAGGAGAAGGCGTCCACTTTCCAAGCTTGTGGATGTGGGTTCCTTTTGCAGAATCTGGGCATCTGTTTGTTCTGGGGGGGGGGGCAAAGAGATCTGCTTGTGGAGTACCCCACCTGTGGATAAGGTCCAGGAATATCTCTCTGTGAAGCATCCATTCAAGAGAAGGAGCTGAAGTTTTGCTGAGTGCGTGTGCTATAATATTTTCTGTTGAGGGAATATACACTGCAACCAGGTGGATCTGGAGTGATGATGCTAGGTTCCATATCCGGATGGCCAGGCTGCACAGAGGGTAGGACTTTGTTTCCCCCTTGCTTGTTTATGTACCACAGGACAGTCATGTTGTCTGTGATCACTTTCAGGGTTCCTGGCTGAAGAGCTGATTTGAAGGTTTGTAGGGATAGCAGTAGTGCCCTCATTTCCTTGATGTTGACATGGTTCTTTTGTCTTAGGTTGGACCATTTGCCTTGTATGGTGAATTGTTTCTGGCTTATTAGTAGCACTGCACCCCACCCTAAGTCTGATACATCTGTGGAGACCTGTTGTAGTGGGGCTGGAACCTGTAGGGGGGTTCCTTGGTTGAGGTGAAGTTCTGATACCCACCATTGGAGTCCCCTCTTCAGACAATGAAGTAGGGGGAGGGGTGAGTCAAGGGGCTGAGAGTGCTGGCTCCATAAATTCTTTAGGATCCACTGAATTTTCCACATGTGGAGTCTTGCCAAAGGCAACATGGGTATAAGGGATGCCAGGTGCCCTAACATTCTTAGGAATTTCAGAGCTGGCAAGGAGGAGTGGGTGAGGAGATTGTTGAAGTATAGACAAAGGTCTAGGATTCTTTGGCCTGGAATGAAGGCTTTCATTATGTCTGTTCTGATCCTGCATTTCAAGAAAACCAGGTCTTGTGCAGGGATCAGGTGAGACTTTTCGAGGTTTATGATAAACCCTAATTGAGTTAGGGTGGAAATCACCTGTTGTAGGTGGAGTAGAAAGACTTGGTGGTCTTGATGAAGAATAAGCAGGTTGTCTCGATATGGATATATTTGCATACCCTGTGTCCTGCAGTGAGCAATGAAAGGTGCTAGACACTTTGTGAACACTCGAGGAGCAGAGGAGAGTCCAAAGGGCAAGACAGAGAATTGAAAATGCCAAGAACCTATTGCAAAGTGGTGGAATTTCCTGTAACCTGGATGTATAGGAATGTGCAGGTAGGCATCCTTCAAATCCAGGGCTACCATGAAAGCCTCTATCAGTATGAGTGGTAAGAGCAAAGGTAAGGTAATCATTTTGAAGCTGGGTACCTTTAGAAAGAGGTTTAGGAAAGATAAGTTTAGAATTGGCTTCCATGGGCCATCTTTCCTGGGTACCAGAAACATTCTGGAACAGAAGCCTATGTTTCTTTGTAGGTAGGGTACCTGTTCTACGGTGCCCTGAGCTAGTAGTTGTTGAATGATGGGTGGGAAAAGATGAGCTTGGTTTGTAGGTGGTTGAGGAATACCCTGGAGGGGGGGCGTAACATCCACCAAGTCATGAAATATGCCCTCTGAATGATGGAGAGGACCCACTGTTCTGATGTAATTATCTGCCAGGAGAGTAGGGAGATGGTGAGATGAAGGGATAGGGGGTGATTGGGTCTAAGGGTGGTAAGTCACAGTGGAGGTGGTCTGGTTTGGTCAGACTGACTCCGAAAGGGTGTGGTGGTGGAAGAGTTGGTGGGAAACCTGGGAGTAGAGCTTTTCCTTGGTTGTCTACGTCCTTTGGACTGAGGAGCTGGGTGTGAGGACTGTCTTTTAACAAAAGAAGGTTTTTGTGGGTAATTCCTGTGGTATCTGGGTATAGGGGATACCAGTAAGTGTTTTAGGTTTTGAAGTTCTTTTCCCTTTTCTTGAAGGGATTTGAGAAGTTCTGCTGAGGCTTGGCCAAACAGGACCTTGTTGTCCAGTAGCGCGTCAAGCAATTTTGTTTGTACAGCCATTAGGAGAGGTTGTAGTCTCACCCAGGAATATTGTCTCAATACTGAGACTGATGCAGCACATTTAGATGAGGCTTCTACAGCATCATAACTGCACTTAAAGGAGTACCTAGTCACTTGGGATGCTGTGGAAAGTAGGGTGTTAATTTGGGCTTTAATGGGAGAGTCAGGAGCCTCAGAGAGGAGGGTGGAAGCTTTGGTGATGGTGTCCAGGACATACCTAGCCATATGTGTTTGGTAGATGACAGCTCTTATAGCCAGAGTAGAAGAGGTATACACTTTTTTCCCTAGTCTGTCCATGAATTTGCTGTCTTTATCCATGGGGTAGAGAGCAGCAGAAGGCAATTGTCTTGATGTTTTGTCAGGAGAGACTGCAATAACTGCTGGGTCTGCTGGAGGGTTTTTAAAAAGGAACTGGGTGCCCTGAGGGACCTTGTAGAAACGGTCTGGTAGTTGTGAAAAGCAGCCAAGAAGGCATCCTGGAAAGCAGGTAACAAGGGGAGGGGGCAAAGCTGAATGAAATGGTTGCACCATTTGTAGTAGGTCAAAGTACCTTTTCTTGGTGTCAGATACTTCTGATGCCTGCCACTTAAAATGTTCCGTCATGAGGGAGATTGTCTCTCCAAAGGTGAATTCTTCCCCTGGGGACACAGAAGTAATGGAGTCCTCCTCCTCTGGGGTAATGAAATTCTTGGGGGAGTTTATCTGTGATTCATAATTAATATATTCCTCTGAAGAAGAGTAGTCTTCCTCTGATACCTCTAGAAGGGACAGGTGGTAATTGTTATGTCTGCAGGGCCTGGAATGCCTTAAAGAGACTTTGAGAAAATACTTCCCATCCAGGAACCAGTTGAGGCTCAGGATGCTTTAGCTTTTGTTTTCTCCTCACAGGGGTAGCCGGTGGAGAAAGAATTGGAGCTGACATCTGTTTGGGTGGAAGTGTAGGAGCAGGGCCCTCCAACTGAATGAGTCATGGTTCCCTTTCGCCATCAGGATCTGATGGCTGATTAGTCTCAACAGACATACTTACAAGTTTCTGCAATCCCAGCTTCCATTGTGGTTCCCGGGCCTCATTTGGAAACAGAGGTATAAAAAGATCCCAGGCTTTCATCAGCCTCAAGAATCTGCTTGGACACCTGAAGCGCAGTGTGGGAGTCTGGCCTGATTTTCTTGGCCTTCTTCCTCGGCGGCTCATCGGATGGGCCTACTCCACCTTCCCTACCGAGCGCAAGATGACGTAATCTCTGATTTTCCAAATACAGTTTTAAAGCGGCCAGATGGCTGTGAAGAGTTTTTGGGAGTAAAGATTTGCAAAAAGGGCAGGACATATGGTTGTGGGCCTCGCTTAAGCAAAATATGCACTTTTCGTGCATGTCCTTGTGAGGAATTTGTCTCCCACAAGCACACTTCCCCTTTCTAATTGACATGTACATCTTAACAGTAATCAAAAGACAAAGAATAACCCAACAGGGCACTTATCTGTATCGGTAGATTGAAGCGTTTGTCTGATCTGGAGCAGTTACTTTAACTGGTCATCTGAAAACAGCAATCTGCTTTCAGAACTGGCAAAACAGCAGTTCAACGTTCACTGCAGCAGAAAATTTCGGAAGAGGGTACATGCAAGCGTCACCTTTATACCCTACGTCAGTTTATGGCCCTGACAAGGGACATCACACGTACCCTCCAGAAGCAAAGACTTTGGTATACTGGCCGGATGGTGACGCTGCAGGAAGCAACCTGCCTACTGTTATGAATACTGCAACATGAGACTAGAAGGACATACAACAGTTCTAGCATGCACCAATATTTTACATTCAGAGTCAACATATGCGCGGTTTGCTATAGTAGTGAAGATGGAAGCATTTATATTTAAAATCCAAAAAAGAATGTTCCCCAGTAGGTAAACAGTCCCCGTTGTAAAATGTAGGCAAAATAGCAGAATACAGCAATGGTAAACTGAAGCATGACTTGCATCACCATTCAGTACAACAAAATCAAATTTATTTTCAAGTAGGTAAGCGCTTTCACCACAAAATGTGGCTTCATCAGACTATTTACAAGTAAAAGTGCATAAACTGCCAAACATTTCCATTTATACATAACCCCTCCCCCTAATTAAATTCAAATGTTTGTTGTAGCAAATCAATTTAGCACAAAACGCCCCCTAGTTGCTTGACATCATAAACAGATTAAAACAGCAACAAATTAACTATTAGTTGCTGATACATAAATAAAATCCACATTATAATACTCAAAATTCATCACATAATAAAATTGTATGCACACTCCACTTTAAAATATATGCATATCTCATCCTTAGCAGCCTAAATTGTATTGTGCATCTACAGATCAACGAGCTATCTAGTTGCTTTTGTTATATAAAGATCGTCACACAATAATAAATTTATACCATCGTGACATGACATTTCCTACTTGGTATAACTGATTATATGGTCAAGCACTCGCGTGTCTCATTCAAATCAGTACATCATTACTTACACATTCATGGATCAAGTCATATTGCGCACATTTAAATATCCCTCCAAGTCTATCCTGCGCTGTAGCTAGGTCCTTTCAAATGAAAGATATAGTACCATCAAACATGTTATAAAGTACAGTTTTGTACCTACCATAAATGTAGATGTTCGAGGATCCACATTGCTGCAGTCCTAACTATTGGGTAGTCCGCTGTCCAGTCGGCCCGAATACCAAAGTATATGGCTGACGTCGGTCAAGGCGCATTAGACTGACGTCAGTACGTCAGGGTACTAATGCGCATGACCGACGTCATATCCTCAGTCTTTTCTTGCCCCAGATGTCAGAAGACCCTAAAAAGACAAGGCCAAAACCAAAAACTCCAAACATACCTGCACCAAAAATATGTACAATATATATACAAAATTACCAGAATACAACCTCACCTACACAACCACCCCTAAACACAGAGGGGAAGGAGGGAGGGTAAATTGGACTGCAGCAATGTGGATCCTCGAACATCTACATTTATGGTAGGTACAAAACTGTACTATGTTCTTCATTCCACATTGCTGCAGTCCTAACTATTGGGTAGAATCCCAAAGCAGAGGTAAGGGAGGCTGGCAAATCATAAGGAAGCAGGAGCTGACAACATGCCTTGCAAAATAGCTGTGGCAAAACCAGCCCTAGACTTAGAGAGGAAGGTGATAATGCTTAGAGAAAGTATGCACTGAACTCCAAGTAGCTGCCTCCAAAATATCCTTAGTTGCCACCCCCCTAAGAAATGCTGTTGAAGTGGCAGTAGCCCTAGTGGAATGAGGCCTAATCCCAGCTGGAATCTCCTTGCCATGATGGGAATAACAAAATGCAATGCAAAACCCAATCCACCTAGAAATAGTTTGTTTTGACACAGGCTTGCACTGCGAACTCAAAGCAAAAGAAACAAACAACTGCTGAGACTGCCTAAAATCCTTAGTCCTGCTTAAATAATAACGCAATTGCCTGTGTACATCTAAAGTGTGCAAAATCTTTTCCCCTTTATTTTGGGGATCTGCATAAAAAGTAGGCAAATGAATAGTTTGGTTTAAAGCCACACTAGAAACCACCTTAGGCATAAAGGAAGGATTAGTACGTAATGATACCCTATCCTTATGAAAAATCAAAAAAGGCTCAACCGCCATAAGGGCCTGCAACTCAGAAACCCTTCTTGCAGAAGTAATGGCCAACAAAAAAGCAGTCTTCCATGACAAGTATTTCAATTCAGCAGTAGCCGAGGCTCAAAAGGTTGTAGAGTAAGTTTCTCCAACACAAAATTGAGATCCCAAGCAGGAGTAGGAGCTCTACGTGGGGGTCTTATATTCTTTGCCCCTCTAAGAAATTGCTTGAACAAAGGATGTGAAAACAATGGTGGGTCACAATCATAGTGAGCTGAAATTGCTGCAGCATGAATCTTAATGGAAGAGAAAGACAAACCTTTGTCCAATAACTCAGTAAGATATTGAAGAGCCACACTCAAATTAGGCTCAGAAATCTCCAAATTCTTTGCTGCAGTCCAAAATAAAAATCTCTTCCATTTTTCTGCATACACTTTCCTTGTACTAGGTCTTCTGGCTTCCATAATCACATTTAAAACTTGTTGAGGAAGTTGAGACCTGCTGTCCTTCAAAACAGAATATGCCAGGCTGTTAGATGAAGAGAGTGAAGCTTGACATTGAGCAGATGACCGTCCCTCTGAGACAACAGGTGTGGAATCAAGGGTAAAGGCCATGGAGGCTTCCTTACCAGACTCCTCAGTAATGGGTACCAGTGCTGCCGAGGCCAATCTAGAGCTATTAAAATCATCCTTGGCTTGTCTTGTCTGACTTTTAGAAGCACCTTTGGGAGAAGAGGCAGAGGTGGAAAAGCATACACATGAAGATTTTTCCAACTGAAAGAAAGAGCATCCACTTTCCAAGCTGTGTGATGAAACCTCTTTGTGCAAAACTTTGGCAGCTGGTGGTTTAGTGGAGAAGCGAACAGATCTATGTCTGGAGTTCCCCATGACACTGTCAATTTTTGAAATACATGAAGATCCAGTTTCCACTCGTGGGGATCCATGATTTGTCTGCTTAACACATCTGCTAAGGAGTTCTGTGCTCCCGGCAGAAACCTTGCCTGAAGAGTTAGTTGCAAGCTGAGCGCAGTCTCCCATAAAATCATTGCTTGCCTGCACAATGGGTAAGAATGTGTTCCCCCTTGTTTGTTGATGTACCACATGACAGTTGTGTTGTCTGTTAGAATCAACACCTGCCCTGGAAGAAGTAACTCCTTGAAAGCCATTAATGCAAACTGGACTGCTAACATCTCTTTCATGTTGATATGTAGATGCTGTAGTCTGGCAGGCCACTTGTCTTGTATCCACTTTCCATTTAGATGAGCTCCCCAAGCAATGTCTGAGGCATCTGTCGTTAAAATCTGACTCGCCTCTGGCCGGGTCACAGAGAGTCCCTTGTTTAGGTGACATTCCTGAGCCCACCACAAAAATTCCTTTTGAATGCAAGGTATTATTTGAATGACAGTGTCCAAATCCTGGCAGTGCTGTGTCCATACATTTTGAGATACCATTGCAGCTTCCTCATATGCAGTTTGGCATTGGGAAGCACCAGAATACAAGATGCCATGAACCCTAAGGCTTGAAGGACTGTCCTTGCAGTCAGCCCGGACTGAAGAGATAGCTGATGGAAGTAACTGGAAAGATTCTTTTGTTTGTCCGGGGTTAAAAGGCCATCTGGGCTGCTGTATTCAGTCTCACACCCAGAAAGCACATGTCTTGAGAGGGTACTAGACTGGACTTTATTTCGTTCACAGAATACCCTAGGCATCTTAGCACTGCTATCACATATTCCAAATGCTGTAGAAGGTCTTCCTTTTCTTGAGCCAGAATCAGGCAGTCGTCCAAGTAAGGATAGATTTGAATTCCTTTTAGCCTGAAGTAAGCTATCACTGGAGCCAGAACCTTTGTGAATACTCTGGGCAGTAGATACGCCAAAGGGAAATGCAGAGAACTGATAATGAGAATTTCCAGCTCGAAAACGCAGATACTTCCTGCAACTTAGTCTTATAGGAACATGAAGGTAAGCTTCCTTGAGATCTAAAGTTACCATCCAGTGATCTTTGCCCAGCAGAGGTAAAAGCTGTTGTAACGTCAACATTTTGAACTTGGGAATGTCCAGATAAGTGTTGAGGATAGATAAATCCAAAATTGGTCTCCACGTGTTCCCCTTCTTTGGTACTAGGAACAGGCGAGAATAAAATCCTAGGCCCCTTTCTGGCACAGGAACTGGCTGAATGGCCCCTATTTGGAGCAACAGAGAAATTTGCTTGTGAGCCTCTGTTCTTTGTAGAGGAGGAATGTCTGGCATGCCTTTGAAAGGAGGCAAGGTATGGAAATAAAACCTGTAACCGTGGTGAATGATATCCAGAACCCATCTGTCTTGGGTAATTAAATCCCAATTTTCTTTGAAAAGAGACAGCCTTCCTCCCAAAGGTGCTGCCAGGCGAGAATGTACTGGCAGCTGAAAAGGCAGGTCATTGGGTCTGTTTACGAAAGGACTGACCCCTGCCCTCACCAGAAGTCTGAGCAGGTGAACTCCTGTTCTAGGCCTAAAAGAACCTTGAGCTCTGCCCCTACCACGTCTAGACCTACCCCTAGACTGGGAATCATAAGCAGGATATGTCCATCCCTTAGTAGGCCAATTTCTACTAAACTTCGGAGGCTGCACCTGCAAAAATCCTTAACAGTTTGCATAGACTTAGCCTTGTCCTCCATTTTCTTTAAAACTGCTTCCACAGGCGAACCAAACAACACATCAGACTGTAAAGGAGCATCCAAAATCCTTGTCTTAACATGCTCAGCTAAATTTTGATCCCTCAACCAGGCGTGCCTACGAAGAACAGAACCAGTGGCAGCCACCCTCGAGGAGGCCTGCACAGCATCAAAACCACACTGCAAGGAATGCTTACCCACCTGTTCAGACACATGAACTAAATCCTGCAGCTCTTTACACTCAATACCTTCAGCCAGAGCATCCACCTTAGACTTCAATTGTGAAAGGAGATAATTCTGATATTTTAACATATGAAACTGACAATTCAACGCCCTCATGGCTAAAGTGGAAGAAGTATACACTTTCTTTCCCCATCTATCCAAAGCCCTTGCCTCTTTATCAGGAGGAACAGGATTTTTAACAACAGAAGCCTTCACACCTTTAGGCCCCTGAGAGACAGTTTCCGGGTCTGCCCTAGGACTCTTAAAGAGATACTTATGGGCTTCAGGCACCCTATAGTACCTATCCGGTTTAACTGGGGCAGGAGGCAAAGAATCAGGATTCAGGGAAGCCTCTGCAAAAACATCTTCAACCACATTCAGAACAGGAGGTATAGCTAAAGGCCTATGCTGGGGTAAAACAAGAATTCCTAAGCCTCTTCCTGGAATCAGAGAAATCTTGACCTTCCCATTTAAAATGCTCCCTCATGGAATGCAGAGTCTCTGAAAATGAAAAATCCTCAGGAGGCGAAGCTGAAGGAGTAGAATCATCCACATCAGAATCAGAATAAGGAGGATACTCCTGCAAGTCTTCAGCCGAAGACTCAGAAGCCTCCGAACATTGCTCAAAACTCTCAAACTCAGGTTCCACCCTAGGCCTCTTATCAGGAGGGGGCATAGAACCTCTAATCATAGTAATCAAATCCTCTGCCATTTTTAGCATATGCTTCTTAGGCAAGGACCCTGAAACACTCGGAGAAACCCCCACTGAAGCTAAACTAGGCCTGCCTCTTAAGGAAGCCTTAGAAACAGAAGGGGAGGCCCTAACCACCTTAGGAAGAGAGGGAAGAACAGCCACCTGAGAAGCCCCTTCAGCCTGGCCTACTTCCTGAGAGGACACATCCTGTAACAGTAAAGTTTCTCCCTGAGACTCCAAAGAAACTCCTGGCAGAACCTCCGGCTCCACTGAGCCTTCTAAAGAACCGACGTCCGGGACTGTCGGTTCTTCCACTCTAGGCTTCGCTGCTTTGTCCTTGCGCTTTTTGGCCGAAGCGGCCGGAGCATCCGGCGGCATTTTATAATTACAACGCTTCCCAAACACTAACCTGGCACAGTCTAACCTTCTCTTAATAGTGCGTTTGTTAAATCTAGCACAAGAGCGGCATCCAACAACGTCGTGCTCAGGCCCTAAACAAGGTATACACAAAGTATGGTAATCCCTATGAGGTATCTGTTTCCCACAAGAAATACAGTTATTCACTTTTTCTGACATCCGGTTAAATACTGAGGCAAGAAAAAACAAAATATTCCCCAACGGGGTACTTAGCCAACTTTGATTCGGTCTGAAACTCTGACTTCAGAAACTTTCAGAACGCCAACCTGCACTCGCAAAACTGCTTCTGCATCGGACCATGCGGCAAAAAAGACTGAGAATATGACGTCGGTCATGCGCATTAGTACCCTGACGTACTGACGTCAGTCTAATGCGCCTTGACCGACGTCAGCCATATACTTTGGTATTCGGGCCGACTGGACAGCGGACTACCCAATAGTTAGGACTGCAGCAATGTGGAATGAAGAACATCAATCGTTTAGCTTACACCCCTTGTATGCTGTCAAAAATCAATCAGAGTGATTTCTATTTTGCGTCATTCAAATAAACAGTTTACTGTACCTTCTTAAACTTAGATGAATGACGAACCTATAATCGATACCACGGCATATCTATTGTTATATATAAACCACAGAGTGCATGTCATAGTATATAGCCAGATACTGTTAAAACATTATATACATATATATACATATATATATATATATATATATATATATATATATACACACATACACACACACCCACACACACATATATATACATATGTGTGCATATATATATATATATATATATATATATATATATATACATACATACATATGCGCACACTTCCAGCCCAAGCTATATAAAATAGCCTTAACATACATAACCAACCGTTAATTCCTGTTGCCTGCATGTTCATATAAAACTGACCATATAGTTGCATAAACAGATTCACTTATATGCATACTTCTACACATATTACTAAATATTTCTTAGTCCAGCTAAAATGTAGGACCAATTTCATGTTATTTTATTGTAGTTTAGAAAGTAGATGTATAATATTCTTCCTATACTACCTAATGTATATGTGTAGATCACTATTTGCGAGGTAACCCCCTCGCTTCCAATACACTCCTCATAGATATCTTACCATTAAGTCCCAGCCCTTTTTCAGCTCGAAGTTTTAAAATCCATCTAAGTTCACTCTTTTCTGTAAGATTTATAACATTCCCCATCCTATTTCCAGGACTAGCCTGTTCTAGGCCTATAAATTTGAAGTTGTGGTTTACAATACTCATTTCATTATATCTGGACAATGCACTAATGGAGTCCCTATTCTTTGACTATTGGTATGTTCCCTGATACGCTCCTTGAGTGTTCTACTAGTTTTGCCCACATAGAATCTTAAGCAGCAGTCACACTGTGCCAAGTATATTATATTCCTACTATTACAATCCATCAGGTTATACACTTTATATACTACTTGTGTTTCAGGATGTACAAACTGATTAGTTTGTTTAATAAATTGGCACATATTGCAGTGACCGCACTTCCTAGTTCCTGTCATTGTCAAACCAGATGTATTTATTATTTTTTTCGGATAACACAGCATCCTTTTAAGATTTTTTTCTGTTCTTAAAGCAAAAGTTGGGTTCTTCCCCCACCACTGCTTTAATTTTATTATCAGTCATTAACAGTGGCCAATGCTTATAGAACACATTCTTAACACTATTAATGTCACTGGTGTATGGTATCGTGACTTTAACCAAATCCACTTTATTATGCACTGCTGTTACATTCTCCATTTGTAAGGCTATATTGGGACTTTCAGAAAAATAAGGTTTAGCTCTACTGTCTCATTGTTCTAACTTCTTGTAAAACTGATACTACTTCTGTATCTTGGTATCCCCTTTTATATAATTTTTTCTCTAGTTGAACAAGACCTTCAGTAAACACATTATCCTGATTACTCAAACGTGATACAAGCATCCCTTGTCCTTTCACTATATTCCTAAATGTTTTCCTTGGGTGCATGCTAGACCTGTGTGCAAAAGTGTGTTAGTATAACAGTCTTTGCGATATATCCTAGTCTCAAACAACCCTTGTGCATTTATTGAAACAAAAACATCCAGGAATGCTATCCCCTTTATAGAATATTTCAGTTCAAACTTCAGAAAGTTTGTTGTATTTTCTATTACTTCTACAAAAGTTATAAGTAGCAGACCTCTCAACCGTCCCGAATAACTCGTTTTTTACTGAGTTTTGGGGTCCCAATAATGGGATGCCACGATTCCCGAGTGACACCCCATTATTTCCGATTTTTTGGATCTATTTTTAAAATTTTCACGCTTTTGGAGGTGACGTAATCACGTGCGCGATGACGTCAGCTCCATTAGCATTCCGCGCATCTGTTTGAACAGGACTGCCGTTTCTATCAAAGATTTATCCATGCTCGCGTCTAAAATTTACTTCTGCCGGTCAGGCAGAACACAGGATTTACTTTACTTTCTGCCATTCGGGCAGAGGACTGCCAGAGCAGTGCTATTTTTCACTTTACATGCACTTGTCGGTTTGTAGATTTTGAAGCATTTCACCTAACTGAGGTTCAATAATTTCATGCTTTTGCATTTGTTAAAGTGAATGAATGTGTGCATCACTGACATCAGCAGACAAGAGAAAGGGTTATGTCGGAAGTAACATAAAACAGTAAGTAACACTTTTTTCTACACTCCTGTTTTGGGAGTTATTTCACAGCAGGCATAGTCATACAGTAGTACATTCCACAAACTACTTTCAAAAATGCGATTACTGTCAAAGCAACTGGAAGCAGTTAGTTTATATATAAACATAACAATGTACAAAATAATATTGTGGTTTGTATCAAAACTGATGCCAGAGGAATAAATGCGGTACACAATAACATTTGCCTGAAATGTCTTACTAACATTAAGTAAACTATATTATTTAATGTTTAAACATACGACGTGGCGTGCATGAGATTTCACATCATTTCCACAATTCTTAGCAGATTTAAGGGAACATGTCTATTCTCAAATAAGTTTCACTAGAAAACAAGAAAAATTTGTTTTTTAATTCATAACTTCTTGTGAAAAAGTCCGAAAAATGTAATGCTGAATAACAAAAAAAAAAAAAAAAACAACGTGCAGCTGTATCAGAAAGAATTCTATGCCTGTAATTTCAGCTTTGAAACCTGTGATACAGTAGCCTTCAAAAGCCTGATTGCCATAGCCTCAAGCTGATATTTTCACCTTTCCACATGCTTATCAAGATTACTTGTAAATGAAATTAATGACTGTGTTCTTGTGGCTGTATGGGGAAGCTTATTCCACAGTCTTGGAAGGTGATGTGTATTGTGTCTATTCCTTTCTCTGCTACTGCACTTATGGGTTAAGACTGAAATCATCCAATGGGCTCAGTGTTCTACCCCAGTTAATTAATATTATAAATAAATAAATAAATGCTTAATATAAAGTCTCTTTATCGGGTGTTGGTTTCTCAGCAGTGCATTCCAGCCATAGACTTTCTGACAGAACCAGATCAGACATTTCCTTAGAGAACAAGAAGAGGTCACCTATTAATAACTGAAAGAAGCAGAAGAAAGTGATAACCTCTGAAGGTCCTTTGAATACATTAATTTCTCTGTCCATTTGATATTTCTAGGAATCATGGTCCTTTTCAAGTTCTTTCATCTGACTTCTTCAAAGTGTACAAAATATAGCATTGTATTCAATAGTGAATCAGACCAATAAGTTATAAAGTGATGCAATGACTTTCTTGTAATGACTAAGCATATGCCTTTTAGATGGGTACAGAATATGTTTTTCTGATGTTGATGAACTCACACTGGTCAGTGTTTAAATATGTAGCAATTCACCTAATTTGAATGATAGATTAGTTCCTACATTCTTTCAAGTTACTGAAGAACAGGAAATTAGCTCTCTAAGTTACGTTTTACAGACAGCAGTAGTGATCATATTATTAATGGTTATTTGGTCTGGAAGTTAAAATAATACATTTGTCAGACTGCACAAGTACTATATTGTCTGATGTGCCAGTTCTACAGTTTTATAGACCATCACAAAACTATATTATAATAGATAAAATTGTGAAAGGCGTTCAGAAACCATGTAAATGAATCACTTGTATGCCCCTAAGGGGTTATTTGTATATATCCTATGGGCCTCCACAACTGCAATTTTAACGTATTATACAGTGAAGACTCTTGCATTGGCTAGGCTTTTATTTTATTTTATTTATTTTTTTTATTTTACATTTGTTTACCGGGAACATCCAACTGGGATGAGATCCATTTTCAGTGGAGGCCCGGGGTGAAAAGCTCCACATATAGAGATTGTACAAAACTTATACAAGAAATTATACAAAACTTATACAAGAAATTATACATACAATAAATTATACAAAAAATATACAAGACATACAGTACACCAGAAATTACATTCTATGCTATTATAGCTGACATTTGTATTATACAATCATCTGATAGAATTCCTTATTGCAGTGTAGACATTGTAGTTTTTACTGAATGGTTTGTCTGTGTGACTTTCACCTTATTGCTTGGATGTTATTTGGGATATCGTGCAGGCTCTTTAATGCTCATTAACAACAGGCTAGATTTTAAGCTCCATGTTCCTACAGAATAGCCAAATAATCAACTTATCCTGTACTACTGAGGTAAAAAAAAAAATAGGCAGAAACAAGCATATCTGCAGCTAGTGAGATTTTATTTTATTTACCTGAATGTACCCATAAAGATTTGAAAAGCAAAATGTCATGGGCATTCGGAATCCATGTAGCTAAAAAAAGTATGTTCTTAAGGGGTTATTTGCATTTACAGCATGCTAGGTATTCAGCGTTTACCTGTAAACAGTTTTATTCTCACCGATAAATGTACCACATCTGTACAGCATAATAAGTTGTTTAAAAACAGTTTTGTATCATTGACCTAATCTATGAGGTATTGCTTTGCTATAAATAGTTCTAATTCATCATTTTTTAATGTAATATAGGCAGTTTATTCTTCAGGGGCAACAGGCAATTTACTCATAGATGAAGCAATGAAATTTAAAGTTGTTTGCTAGCAGCAACGTCTTCATTAGTTACAGATATCTTTAATGTGCAATTATTTAGATGACTTTTACTTCTGCAGAGATTGGTGTGCATATTTACTGATACTGGTGGGTTGTAGAAGTACTTTGAGTAGACTTTTATGATGGAAATGTTCTGAATTGGGCAGGTTTGTCATTTTTGGTTCATGCAGAGATTGTGTGCATATTTACTGATACTGGTGGGTTGTAGAAGTACTTTGAGTAGACTTTTATGATGGAAATGTTCTGAATTGGGCAGGATTGTCATTTTTGGTTCATGCAGAGATTGTGTGCATATTTACTGATACTGGTGGGTTGTAGAAGTACTTTGAGTAGACTTTTATGATGGAAATGTTCTGAATTGGGCAGGTTTGTCATTTTTGGTTCATGCATTTTGTTTCATTGCTTACTGGAAACATGTTCAAAACAAATTAAAAAAAACTCTAACAAGTGTACTGTATTATACAAGGAATATAATTTAATGCAGTCAGGAAGGTGTATCAAAGAACACACGTATGTTTCGTGTGCAAGGGGCCTATGATTTGAAGGCATACCAAAGGTAATCTTTATCCGCCAGATGCATTTGCTTTGGATGTGGGTTTCAGTGCAGTTTCAGTGAATGGGAGTTTTAAGGGCAGACACGTTTTAATGCTAAGTCTGTTCATTGTGAGACTGTATTGCTTTATTTAGCAGATGTCTGTTAGTGCTTGTGCTATAAAATGTAAAATAAAATCCAAATCATTGTAGAAGTAAAGCAATATGCACATTAGTGTTTATGGTAAATGGGGTTAAATAGCCAAGTAATGGGGACATTGGAATGGCTGTAGGGGGACTCCCAGGCGATATTTTGGTTGTCTGTTCTTCAGTTTGCTTTTCAAAGTTGGTATCCCACAATTCCACAGGAGTGGGCGGGGTTACATAATTATGCATGTAAATTTTATGTTAATCAGAGTACAGATTTGTACCTATTTTTATGGGCCTTTGTCCAGATTGTTGATGTTTCCAGATTGAGAGGTATGATAAGTAGTGAGAGGGGACCTACCCATACAAGAAAAATACCATCCACAAAATGACGATAGAAACTCACATATTTTTTGTATAGCTCAAGTGGAAACATACATTCCATCTCCCACTGTGCCATAACTGCATTGGCGTAGCTATTGGCAAAAGTGCCCATAGCTACGCCTTCTCGTTGGAGATAGTATGTACCATCAAAGACAAATACATTGTTCTTAAGTACTATGTCCATAAACATACATGTAGTATCTATCAACATTTTATTATATCCACTTTTCATTGTAAGAAAATTTCTTAATAGTTATAGGCCTTCCTCATTAGGAATTGAGGTGAATAGGGATGCCACATCAAGTGTTACTAGATACATGTTCTCACTATTATTTGTTATCTGATTGAATATAAAGAGGCTTTCCAGGAAATTTTTTGAATCTTTTAGCACAACTTCTACTTCATTTAAAACTGGTCTGACCTGCCTTTCAACAAAGATAGAGTATGGTTCTGTTAGCCATCCTTTGCCTGCTACAGTTGGTCTAAAGGGTGGCCTAACTTTATTTTTATGTATTTTAGGCTGTCCTTGAAATGATGGAATCAAGGGATGTTCAACTGTAAGAAACTGAACCAATTTTAATGACAAATTGTATCTAAGCATACTGTCATTGATATTAATCCTCATCAATTGTTCCATTGTATGCATTTCCACAAGGGTAATGATTTCATATAATTTCGTATCAGACAGCATATGATGTAATGAATTAAAATAAAACTCCTTATCCATCACTACTGTCATACCTCCCTTGTCGGCAGGTCTAATAGCCAGAGATGCATCGGTTTGGAGATGTTTCAGTGCTACCTTCTCTTGTTTAGTAAGATTGACATACCTGTTATGTTGGAGATGTTTCAGTGCTACCTTCTCTTGTTTAGTTAGATTTACATACCTGTTATGTTGGAGATGTTTCAGTACTACCTTCTCTTGTTTAGATTTACATACCTGTTATGTTGGAGATGTTTCAGTGCTACCTTCTCTTTTTAGTTAGATTTACATACCTGTTATGTTGGAGATGTTTCAGTGCTACCTTCTCTTGTTTTGTTAGCTATACATACCTGTTATGCTGGAGATGTTTCAGTGCTACCTTCTCTTGTTTAGTTAGATTTACATACCTGTTATGTTGGAGATGTTTCAGTACTACCTTCTCTTGTTTAGATTTACATACCTGTTATGTTGGAGATGTTTCAGTGCTACCTTCTCTTGTTTAGTTAGATTTACATACCCGTTATGTTGGAGATGTTTCAGTGCTACCTTCTCTTGTTTAGATTTACATACCTGTTATGTTGGAGATGTTTCAGTACTACCTTCTCTTGTTTAGTTACATTTACTTACCTGTTA
Organism: Protopterus annectens; assembly: GCF_019279795.1. Taxonomy (NCBI): domain Eukaryota; kingdom Metazoa; phylum Chordata; order Ceratodontiformes; family Protopteridae; genus Protopterus; species Protopterus annectens. Next base: position 804,437,745 of record NC_056731.1, on the reverse strand, counting down.
TGTTGGAGATGTTTCAGTGCTACCTTCTCTTGTTTAGTTACATTTATATACCTGTTATGTTGGAGATGTTTCAGTGCTACCTTCTCCTGTTTAGTTACATTTACTTACCTGTTATGTTGGAGATGTTTCAGTGCTACCTTCTCTTGTTTGGTTACATTTACTTACCTGTTATGCTGGATATGTTTCAGTGCTACCTTCTCTTGTTTGGTTACATTTACTTACCTGTTATGCTGGAGATGTTTCAGTGCTACCTTCTCTTGTTTAGTTACATTTACTTACCTGTTATGTTGGAGATGTTTCAGTGCTACCTTCACCTGTTTAGTTAGATTTACATACCTGTTATGTTGGAGATGTTTCAGTGCTACCTTCTCTTGTTTAGTTACATTTACATACCTGTTATGTTGGAGATGTTTCAGTGTTACCTTCTCTTGTTTAGTTACATTTACTTACCTGTTATGTTGGAGATGTTTCAGTGCTACCTTCTCTTGTTTAGTTAGATTTACTTACCTGCTATGTTGCTCTTTATTCCTAGACATATTATATATTTCATCTTCACATATTTTTCCAAAAGCTTCTAAAATAGGATGGTTTACAGTGTATAATTGCTAAATGTTGCTACCTGTATCCATAGGAAATGTCAGTTTCAACATAACATTCCTAAGAAAAAGTTTTAAATCAATGTATCTGGTAAATCAGCTGACTGCACCAGTTTAAATGAAAGCCCCTTCTGTAGAACTGAGATCTCTTTTTCTTCTGTCTATTTGATATATTCCAAACAATGTATTGATTTAGTTCTGTTGCCACATCCTTTTCAGGGTTGGATATTCTGTGTTGTTCATCTGCTTCTTCCTTTTCATCCTGTTTCGACTCCTGGACCGAAATGTTTGATTCCCTCTTTCTTGTCGGATTGGTAGTGGAAAGATTGGATATGTTTGTTGACCATTATTGATGGTATCTTTCCTTCTCACTACTGGTTGGCCAGGTGGCATATCACTGGACTGCTGTGTTTCTAGATTAGGTTGGCTTCCATTAGTAGTCGTCATCTGAAATGATGTATCAATATTTTCTTGCATTATAGCAACTGGGCTTTGTGCATCATTAATTGGAATTTGATTATATGTTCCCATTGGTCTATTAGTAAAATGTTCTCTCTTATCTCAAGACTCTGAACTACTTTCACTTCCATTTACATTCTATTCAGGTCTAGTATTTCTCTGAGGTCTAGGCCACGAAAAGACATTACCACCCTTAAAATCGGCTATGTCTCTATCCAAGTTCTTCCTTTTTTGTTGTGTTAATCTATGTTCATACACACTCACATTATCCACGGCAGTTGAACTTATCAACCCGTGTAGCTGGAAATTGTGAAAAAAAGTGCTTCCTGCTGTTGTTGTATGTTCTGTATAAGTTCTAGTTCATGAGGTTTAAAGAACTCATTCATGAGCATTAAGTAGCTAAAGCTTGCTTCCATGTTAATCTTCTGCCATTGGCTTAGCAGCTCAGGGTATTGTGCTCCATATGTTGGCATTTTAGTATTCGTAAGCCACGAGGTATTACTTTATAATGTAAACATGTTTCAAAATGAAATCTTTGTAACTGCAGTCTTTTAAGCTTAAATACATCATTCTCAACTGTATTCACAAGCATCCTCAGTTTGTAATAGTTAGCATTAACATCTTGGTAAGGTAATGCATCATTCGATTCACATTCCACCATCAAAGGATTAATAGTATTATTTAACATACCCAATAGTCCTGGATGTTGTTTGTTTTCCCTCGGTCTTAATGGATTAGAATCCAGTTCAACATTACTTCCAGCATTCAATTCCACCATTTTCCTACTGGTTATAACAAGCAAAAAACACAATAATCCAAGAAAGAATGTTCTCCATAGGCAACCAGTCCCCGTTGTAAAATGTAGGCAAAACAGCAGAAAACAGCAACTGTAAACTGAAGCACGACCTGTATCACCATTCAGTAAAATAAAATCACATTTATTTTCAAGTAGGTAAGCGCTTTCATCACAAAATGTGGCTTCATCAGACCATTTACAAGTAAAAGTGCATAAACTGCCAAACATTTCCATTTATACATAACCCCACCCCCTAATTAAATTCAAATGTTTGTTGTAGCAAATCAATTCAGCACAAAACCCCCCTAGTTGCTTGACATCATAAACAGATTAAAACAGCAACAAATTAACTATTTAGTTGCTGATACATAAATAAAATCTATATTCTAATACTCAAAATTCATTACATAATAAAATTGTATGCACACTCCACTTTAAAATATATGCATATCTCATCCTTAGCAGCATAAATTGTATTGTGCATCTATAGATCAACTAACTATCTAGCTGCTTTTGTTATATATAGATCGTCACACAATAATAAATTTATACCATCGTGACATAAAATTTCCTACTTGGTATAACTGATTATACGGTCAAGCACTCGTTCGACTCATTCAAATCAGTACATCATTACTTACAAATTCATGGATCAAGTCATATTGCACACATTTAAATATCCCTCCAAGTCTATCCTGTGGTATAGCTAGGTTCTTTCAAATGAAAGATATAGTACCATCAAACATGTTATAACATAATCTTTCAGCTTACAACCCTTGTATGCTGTCAAAAATCAATTACGAAGTGATTTCTATTTTGCATTGTTCAAATAAACAGTTTACTGTACCTTCTTAAACATAGATGAATGATGAGCCTCTAATCGATACCACGGCATATCTATTGTTATATGTAAACCACGGAGTGCATGTCATAGTATATAGCCAAATATTGTTAAAACATTTTATATATATATATATATATATATATATATATATATATATATATATGTGTGTGTGTGTGTGTCTGTGTTTGTTTGTATGTATGTATATATATGTGTGTATATATATATATATATATATATATATATATATACATACATATATAAAAATTTTAACAATATATGGCTATATACTATGACATGCACTCTGTGGTTTATACATAACAACAGATATGCCGTGGTATCGATTATAGGCTCATCATTCATCTATGTTTAAGAAGGTACAATAAACTGTTTATTTGAACGACGCAAAATAGAAATCACTTCATGATTGATTTTTGACAGCATGCAAGGGGTGTAAGCTGAACGATTATGTTATAACATGTTTGATGGTACTATATCTTTCATTTGAAAGGACCTAGCTACACCACAGGATAGACTTGGGGGGATATTTAAATGTGTGCAATATGACTTGATCCATGAATGTGTAAGTAATGATGTACTGATTTGAATGAGTCACGCGAGTGCTCGACCATATAATCAGTTATACCAAGTAGGAAATGTTATGTCATGATAGTATAAATTTATTATTGTGTGATGAGCTACATATATAACAAAAGCAAATAGATAGCTAGTTGATCTATAGATGCACAATACAATTTATGCTGCTAAGGATGAGATATGTATATATTTTAAAGCGGAGTGTGCATACAATTTTATTATGTGATGAATTTTGAGTATTAGAATGTGGATTTTATTTATGTATCAGCAAATAAATAGTTAATTTGTTGCTGTTTTAATCTGTTTATGATGTCAAGCAACTAGGGGGTATTTTGTTCTGAATTGATTTGCTACAAAAAAAATCTGAATTTAATTAGGGGGAGGTGTTATGTATAAATGGAAATGTTTGGCAGTTTATGCACTTTTACTTGTAAATGGTTTGATGAAGCCACATTTTGTTGTGAAAGTGCTTACCTACTTAAATATAAATGTGATTTTATTTTAGTGAATGGTGATACAAGTTGTGCTTCATTTTGCCATTGCTGTTTTCTGCTGATTTATTTTTAAAAGCATTCCTCGAAACAAGTGGCATTGTTACAGAGTCACTGACCAGTACATGGTGAACACAGTGGTTAAACAGTTAGGCGCCATCAAACTTACAAAAACTAATCAAATACTGGTTCATGTAGGTGTCATCAACCATTTAAAATCAATTAAAAAAATAAAGTTTGCAACCTTGTTTGTATCTACAATTACTGCAACGTACCTTCTAATTTCTTGACTTTTCCATCTACTTTCTTTCGCCTGAAAAACACATGAATAAACACTTCAGACTCTGGTACACCATAGAGCATGACAAAATGAAATTCCTTCTACTCCACATTAAACTCACTACTTACTCTACGTCTCTTTTCTGCTGATCTTCCTTCAGATGATTGTATTCGACTACTGTATTCTGATAAAGCTTCAGAGAACTCTGAAATAAACCATTCAAAAAAGAATAAATTGAAGTAGTTTCTGTGAGGATAAATGTTTTTTTTAAGCATCTCATATACACAGCAAGTTTACAATTTCATTTACTTCTATCACTGTCTTTCATCACATTCACCCAGTGATTCTAGTCAGTATATTACTTTTCATGTAATTTGTCGTCTCAGCAAAGTACTTCAAGGAACCTAGAAAAATACAAGAAAAGCTATGGGGATGTAGCCAGGATTTCCAAATTTGTACAAGCAGATTGCAGACTGCTATCCCCCCCCCCCACCAAGCCACACCCGAATCAACATGTCCACCCACCTCCTTATAACCTACTGTCCAAAGCACACCCCCTTCATAATGCTCCTCTCTGAACTAATCACTGGCAACTATATGCCGAGATTGTTAGCATTTACACAATGAAATAGCATGGACATTTTAGATCAAAGGTGCATTTTCCTTGGGTGAAAAAATATAACATATATTCCCACTTACATCCAGGAAGACATTATCCCAATACAGCTGTACACGGATGCTCAGTCATGACTACATTTTAATACAGTGTGGCACTACCCCCAGATGTCTAACAAACAAATGCTCACGTCTATTTTTTAGTAGGAGTGCTGCCATGTCTTGTATAATAGTACTCCTTCCTTTATCCAACTGGCCTGTTCATTCCTTCTTTGGAGGTGACAGCCAGGAACTCTGCAGTCAGGACAAAAGTATGCTGTTAGCAATGACTAAGTCCCTGGCCAGTATTTCAAAACTGACACCCCATATATGAAAGACGTGATCTGCAAATAAATGAAGTTAATACTCTATATTAACACTACCATGTCTAGCAATCATACCAGCTGCTGGCAATGTCTTAGTAACTATGTTCAACAATTGGCTGAGTAGCTGATGTCCTTCTAGGGAGATCAAATTTGTATTACTCTGGAACAAGATGATCAATAATCTTACTTGTCTTACAGATGACAGTCTATCTGCCATTCAAGTGGTTCTGCATACAGACTAAAGGTTTTGCTGTCTCCACATGCCTTTTCATGCAAAGTTCATCTTGTGAATATACTAACTTAACAAATGCATGCACACCCACGGTGGCTCTTCTCAATGCCAGGAGTCTTAACAATAAATTGCCTGAACTGAAACTTCCATGTATCTGTAGATACTGAGGCCTACCATGCATTTAAACCAACTGGGAACTCCACTAGCATCTCAGTGCTTGTTACTGGATAGTATTCCCTCAAAAGCTATACCAAGAGACTCCCAAGGTGAAATCACTGAACTCTATTTACCTTAGAAAAGTCAAACTTTTAGTAACCAACACCACCCTCTTTAGAGACTTTAAGGAGGCAAACTTCACCCAGTTATACAATGAAATCTCTGAATTTACCCACTATACTTCCGCAGTTGTTCCTGGTTAAGCTGCTAGTTACACAAAGGATCTGTATGGCCATCTGGGCAAATGCAATGCGGTAGCAGTCACTACCATGGTTAAATACGGTAGAAAATTCAGATGGATAATAGTATCCCTTGGGAAGTTAATCCATCCCTGCTAACTATCATATTGACAACACACTCCTTAGAACTGACACAGCAGTCAGAGTCTTAGGGACACACATAGATAATAATCTAGCCTTTGATCATCACTTGTCTACAGTGGTGGGGAAATCATTCTGTGTTGTGCAACTTATAAACAAAGGTATGGCATCTAAGTCCAAGGAAGCTTGTTCCACTGTATGCGGCATTCATCACAACTATCATTGAGTACAGTGTCCCCTTTGGTATGCACCTAACCAGGCATATCCAACAACTGGAACATCCACAGATGTTCCTCACTAAAAGAATACAGGGCATAAGTAATATGTCCTATGCAGACTACCTCAAGGCCCTATCCTTGTATTCTATCTCCTACAGGCTTTTGAGGGGAGAACTATGCCTGGCATACAGGGCATTGTCAGACGCCACTCTGATGGCCCTCCTGCATATCCACAAAACAAACAGCACCAGAATTACCCATTCTGAAGACTTAAACCCTGCCTGTGATATAAATAGGACCTGCTTGAGAGATAGGTATGCATCCCAGAGACTACCCCATCTATGGAACAGGCTCCCTATCCATGTGAAGCAGAGTTCATCCCTAACCCAATACAAGTGCAACTTGGACAACTGGATGGGAAACCGGAAATTCATCTCTGGTTTGGCACCTATGTCTTTAATGGACACAGGTAACCTGCAAATGGTTCAACTCCCAGGCTCATGCTTACACTTACCATAGGTATCAGAACTTGTCAAAGATATGGGATATGCATGGCTAGGCTTAAAAAAGGCCCTTGTGGTTGTTAGCCTAGTAAACACCTATGAACCTATGATATTCCTAAATGACATATAATTATTTACAAAATTCCAGCTACCCATGCTGGCAGAACGTCCTTTCATCACAAAAAAAAACATGTAAAAACAAAACAATATCAATAAAACCACTGGTTCAAATGTTATTGTAAAAATCCACCAAACAAATGAAGCAAACCACTGGTCCATTTTAATAAAATAATAAGTATATAAAAACACATCACAGTAAGATCTTTGTCCTCCAAGTTGACTTCTTCAGACTATGATAAACATTAACAAGCACACTGCAATCTGCAATACACTCATGTGAACAAAACAGTGATGTGAGGAAATTAGGACATATGATTAGAGACAATGAGTCAACCGCCTCCTTTTTAAATAAACCTTAAAGTTTTCCATGTCATTTAGACCTGGCGCTTAACAAACATTTACATTCACTTGTCACTCACACTCTTTCCAGTCTAGCAGTACTTCTACAGCATCTTGGACACAAGGAGAAAAAAAAACTCTTCCAAAATACCAAATTTAAAATCACTGGCTGTACAATCCAGATATTTAGCCTATATAGAATGCATTGCACTGCAGACAATTGGCAACATACATCACATTTCTGGTTTTGCAATATTTTTGGTATTCTGCAAAATTTCCCATTTAACAGTATTTCTGACTTGCCCATCATCAAATATTGAAAATGATTACAGTTGCCACAAGTTTCACCCCCTTCTTATTATATCTCCCTTACCATTTTGTTACACTTCTTTCAGTGTTCTGCCTCTCTGAAAGAGGAACCAGGGAATCTCCCCTAAGATTTTATCTGCCGCAGGAGAATCTTTTAAAACTCTCAAATTATTATTTATAACATACCTAATATTTGCTGTGTCACTGGAGTTGACTAACTTTGCAGATAAATACAAGTCTTTTCCAGAATTATTACAATTACTAGCAGACCATTCTATCTGAAATGCAAGGTTTATATTTGTCTTTCCTCCCCTCTAAAACCTCTGTGTATTGTGCATGTACATGCTTTTTGGAGTTTGGTTTCATCAACCACAGACCATGCTTACACAACCAGATGGGCTTCTTCGAAAAGGTCACCATAGCAATGGATGAAGGTGATGAAGGTGAAACAGTACACACTGCATACCCCGACCTTGCCAAGGCTTTTGACACAATCCTGCACATGGGCATATTAACAAAGCTAAATAAACTGGGAATAAACCCTTATGCCACCTGCTTAATTGACAACTGGCTCAAACATAGTGTGCAGGAGATTGGCCACCAGTGGAGTCCCCCGGGTTTGGTGTTGGGACCTCACCTATACAGCATCTACTCCTTTGAAGTTAAAGTCAATACTAAAGGTCTCTGGCTGACTAAGTCTGCAGATGACTGCAAGCTAGGAATAGTTATTAAACCCTCAAATGATTAGCCATCCTGCAGGAAAGTTTGTTGCAAATAAATAACTGGTGTCAGAATCATGGACTGAAACTTAATGCCAAATGGTACATAGCATATCCTTTGGGAAGTTGTTCACTCTGGGGAACTACCATATTGACAATACGCCCCTAAGAGTTCACCCCGTTGTTTGGGATTTGGGAAATTATGTGGACAGTGACCTAACTTTTGACTAACATGTGTCTACTGTTGAACAGTCTTTCTATACTCCACTGCTTATAAACAAAGGACTGCAACTAGATTTAGAGATGTCACTGTTCCCCTTTACTCAGACCTACAAACCTAGAGTCCAGAAGGACGTTCCCCTATTCTGGGTACACTGTTGGATTTTCTATGAGATCTCTTTCTTTATACATGGCAGCAGGGAAATCCTGATCTCCAGAGGATGACTGTGTTGACATCAACTGTTTCTCAAGTACCAATGGAGTTTCTATATGTGCAGGTGTGCTAAAAGGACCATCAGAATGCATGCTGCCATGTACCCTAACAATCTGACATATTCCCTGTCTGTAATCTCAACTTTCAAAATAGAATTGATGAAGGAGTCCCTCAATAGTTCCAGTTAGTCCTGTGAGAAGAAGGCTAGGCTATGGGAGGTCTGCCCGCAAGTGCCCAGGAAAACCATTTTTATACACCTTTTTAAATTATCACTTAAGAACATAGGGAAACATGCATTAAAAGAAAAGAAAACAACCCATTTTAACATTTTCCATTTAAATACAATACACATCACACATATTTTCTTTGCTACTATCATCAGTCCAACATTACAAAAAAATGCTGAATTCTTGCCTTCCCTTAAACCTCACACATCCTCCTGAACGTTATTATGCATGTATTGTTCCCAAAATTTCCATTTACTTCTATGTAATTTGCTCCTTCCCTTTTCTAAAGAACTCTCTTACAGTTCTTTTATGTTTTTATAATATTCAATACCTCAAACGGAGTTGGTACAGACTTTAATTTCCATTTTGTAGTAATTGCTTATTTGGAAGCCAGCAGAATTAAACTTAATAGGGCCTTACTATGTCTAGGCAATCCAGATCCTGTATCCCAGTTCAAAATAATCATTTTATAGATTCCTAAATTGTTACTAGGCTAATGGCCAGGGGAACCTTACTAAGCCTAGCCAAGTTTTCCCAAAAGAATGATGCATTGTATACGAATATGACATTGAGAGCCAGGCATTTATAAGCTACCTTTGTCCATAATGGACATGGGTGCCAGGCTCTGGGAACTTTCCTATTTCCCATCCAGTGGTCTATTTTGCATTTAAACTGGGTAATAGATTAACTCAGCTTCACATGGCCTGTTCCATAGGAGGGGCAGTCTTTGGGATAGACATCTGTCTTTCCAGCATGTTCTGTTTAAGTCACAGACAAAATTTAGGTCCCTAGGCCTTGTATTTCTGGTACTTTCACTTATAAATAATTTAATTACTTACAGTCGTTTGCTCAATCAATATTTATAATAGAGTACTCTGTAGGGACTTTTTAAAAATTTCCAATTTATTACCCTCTCAAAACATATGCTCCCAGTTACCTCTTCTCAAACTACACCTCCAACATTTGATATCTACTTAAGGAAAAATTCTTTGAAGTCTGCCTGGGATACAAAAATACCTATGCAAACACTTTCAAGAAAAGACCCTAAACCTTCTGTACTTGGTTGCATACTTGGGAACAATACATGGGTTTTCCCATTGTTTTTCCAGTCTCTCTTCCGAATCTGTTCTAACCTCCACTGAATGATTTTTATAGTTATCATGTAATATTTTATATGCCCTACTAACTATCCCTTTTTAACAGCTGCTTCTGATCTAGATTCAGCTACAAACTCTACCAGATCAGGTCTTTCACTTAAAATTCCCCTATCCCCTTGCCTGTACTCTGAGATCAAGCCCCAGTAGAAATGGCAGTCTCCAGCCTGCAATCCAAATGTCTTCTTGACCTCATCCACTCTGCTACCCTTCCTGCTTGAGATACTTGCTCCCGATATCTTGGTTCCTCTGACGGGTTTCTCCAGTAAATTCCAGCCCCCCTCTTGCTTATTTTCTGTACCCCAACTTGCAGTCATCCTCAATGTCTAAATCTCCTTTCTCCATTCTCTCATTGGCTTAGTTCTTAGCATACTTTCAGCTACTTTATGAATATAATATTCTGTATGGTTATTATTCTTCTTAAGGGTCTGCATCCTAAATTCTACACTCTCTCTCTTGAATGTCCCCCTGGCTTCATCATCAGCCCTTCCTTCTTTGAATTATAACCTTTTGTTTGTGTTATGTATTTTAGTCTTAACTGAGTATCTCTAAAATATCCCTTCAAATCAGGTACCCTGAAACTACCTTGTTCTATTGGAAGAATCATCTCATCCCACTTAGCTCTTGCCCTCTTTCCATCCCAGACAAATTCCTTCAATTCTCTATTAATTACTCTCCAAAACTTCTCCTCAGGCTGATAAAAGTATGCCTGACCCATATACAAGACTTAAGGGACTAAACACATTTCACGGTTTGTTTCTTAATATCCATATCCATAAATAAGAGTTTCCAGTTTGTCAATTTTTGTATCATCTTTTGTTTAGTCTCCTCCCACATATCCATGGTTGTCATAATAGAAGCCTTTTTAATCCATTTTCCTAAATGCTTCATCTTATCATGTCCCTATGAATATGGATATTGCTGAACCAATCTGCATTTGAGTACACAATTTATGGATATAGCCTTTGTTTTATCTTATAGGATCATAGGAAGTTACTAGGCTAATGGCCATGGGGCCCTTACAAGCCTAGCTAAGATTTTATCCCCAAAAAGAAACCTCAGTCCGCACCTGTTGCCCCTGTCAATGAGGGGCACAGGTGGAAACCTGGGACAAATTTGTGATTTCCCATCCACTCATCAAGGTTTTGCTTGAAGAAGGTCAGCAACGTACTCTGACATGTATGTGAAGTCTATTCCAGAGATGGGTCAGCCTCTGGCAGACAAACCTGTCTCTCCAGCAGGTTTTGTTGATGTTGCATATTATACTCAGGCCTTCCGAGTGGGTAATGTGCGAGGAGTTAGACTTACGTATATGGAACATCTCTAGTAGGGTTGAGTCTAAGATTGCCTTGTAGGCGAGACACAGATCACCTCTAAGCAATCTGCATAATGCAGAGTAGAGTAATAATGATTTGAGCCTGTCTGCATTGGACAGGTGTTGGAGGCTATGGGTTTCTCTTAGTGAGGTATTTCTGTGGCTTTCCAGTTGGTGCAGATGTGTGGAGAGGTACATACCAAATAAAGTATTATACTCAATTATTGGTATTAATGAGGGAGGAGTATAGAGAGGTAATAACCTCCTTTTTTCTGGATGCAATCCCTTTACTTGTGAGATGAACCAAGTAAAATGCTTTTCTGACCACTGTCACTACATGATGGTCGAATGTGAGGTTGTTATCAACCTGAGTACCCAGGTTTCTCACCACAGGTTGTGTGCTTAGGGGGTTGCCATTGCTGTGGTAATCAGTAGGGGCCATATTTTTGCTGAATGGTACGATGATGCATTTTTTTGCGTTTAGCTTGAGACCATGACTTTTGCCCCAATCATTAGTTGCTGTGAGACCCTCTTGCAGTTTGTTAACATCATTTGGGGAGTCAGTGATAGCAACCATCTTACAGTCGTCTGCAAACTTGGTCAACCATAGGCCTTTTGTCTTTGCCTGAACCTCTGAGAAGTAGATGCCAAAAAGTAGGGGCCCCAGGACAGATTCCTGGGGAACTCCTCTAGTTACAGGTCTGCTATCAGAGGTGGAGGTGCCTATATTGACCTTAAGGGTCCTGTCGGTGGGCAAGTTGGCTCACCCACATGATGAGATGGGGATTTACGCCAAGTTGTGTTAACTTTTCGATGATACCCGAGTGGGGGATTGTGTCAAAGGCCTTGGCCAATCTTCATTAATTTTACATCCTGAAAAGGTTTGAAATGGTCTCAAAATGTTCCACAACTCTGATGTCCTCATCTGCAAATAAAGCCAACTTTTCTTGATGACCATACCAATTCTATTCTTGTATTTCTGAGTTCCTGATTTTGTTTGCCAATGGTTTTAAATATAAGCAAATAATAAATGAGAAAGAGGACACCCTTGCTTGGTTCATCTTTTCAAACACAGCTTATCTAAAAGGAACCCTCCCACTTTAATTCTTGCCTCTGATCCTTCATAGGTTTACTATCAAAATTTAGAATGTAGGTTCGACAAACACGGGAATGCCGAATGGCAGTCGAACGATTCCCGTGCTTAAAAAATGTTAATTGAGTGAGAGTCAGTATCAGCCAATACCGCTGTGCATTCCCTGATATGTACTCGATGTTATGACTAGAGAGTGTGGATTGAGAAATGTATCCCTTTCCTCACTGTAGTGTGATCTTGGAGATGGAATTTATAGTTTTCAGGGGGGTGGGGGGGGGTGCAGGGGGGCTTGTCCCCTGCAAAAATGTGAATTGCAGTGTAGGAGTTACACTTACCTTTGCTCCTATACAGACTTCACATTCAATAGTCGACAAAAATGTTGAATCTACTGTATTCGTTCAGCAGATTCGACATTTTCACCTACTTAACATGCAGAAATTTGATGTTGACTTTTGATTTTAAATACATTTTTTTGACAACGTCGAAATTTTGATAGTAAACCTCCTTCATATATCCTTCTAAATAACCTTATATCAGGGAATGCAAAAACTTCCAATGCTCTACTCATAAAATCCCAGCTTACTCTGTCAAATGCTTAAGACCCACCAACAACAGAGGTATCTTCTTATATTCTTCTTCCCTCTGGATCATCAATGTTCTATTGTCAAATGTCTGTCTCCCCTCCACAAAACCACACTAATCCATTTCTATCAATTTTAGCAACACCATTGCCATTCTTTTAGCTAGTGTAGACATAAACACTTTATAATTGTGATTAAAATAAAAATGGGTCTGTATGAAGCTGGGTGCAAAGGGTCTTTGTCATCTTTAGTTAACAGCCACCACAGCTTTCTTCCAAGATGTTGGTGCTTCCCAGGAAAACCATTTTTGAGAGGATGTCAAGGGAGGACTTTTCCCTGTTGGCAGTAAGGACCAATGAAGCTCAGAGTCGGTGGCATCCTGGCAAGAATTTCAGAGAGTCTGTGGCATCCTGGCAAGAATCTGCTAAGATCAGTCTTCCAGGCAGTGGTAAATCTGAATGTCCTTTGCCCTGCAAAAAGCTATTACTGGAGCCAGAATAATTTTAAATACTACAGGAGCAGTGGCTTAGCCAAAGGACAAAGAGATGAACTGATAATGTCCATCCACTTATGCAAATCTTAGGAATATGCTGTGTTTTTTGACTATGAGAATTTGCTAGGACACATCTTTTATGTCTAGAGTTGTCATGAAGGCCCCTTGAGGAAGCAGTGGCAAAAGTCCTTGCAGAATAACCATTTTGAACTTGGGGACCTTTAGGAAATTAAAGTTATTTACTTACCATAATGATAAGAGTCTTTCATTCCAGTCTGTCCAATATGACGTATGGGTCCTCGAGCCACTACTTGGATGTGATCTGATCTGGCAAATTTAGTGCTCAAGCCCTTAGCCTTTTAAAATCTCCCTTCCCATAATGCCCTTGTCCCTCTTACTAACTGAGATCTAGTCTGATGCCTTAAGGCATAAGCCGCAGATTTGCACTGCCTTGGACTCAAGGAAGAGATGACAAAATTCAGGTTCTTTAGACTGGCAGGGGAAAGGCAAGAGGGTTGTTGTATCAGATGGATTGGAATAAAAAAGATATATTGTTATGGTAAGTACATAACTTTCATATCCTATTCATTCAGTCTGTCTGATCTGATGTATGGGTCAGAATTCCCAACTACAAAAATCCCAGGTGGTCTCATGACAGAAAACCCTTCAAATTAGAAGCCCAGAAGGAAACTCTAGATCTAGATATGCAATCCAACTTATAGTGCTTAATGAAGGAATACACAGAAAAACAAGTAGCTCTCTCGCATTTGTCATTCAAGGAATGTGATCTGAAAAAGGTTTTAGAAGCTGCCATTGCCTTGGTAGAGTAAACCCTGGTTTGGCAGCCAAGGATTTGCCATGGAGAGAATATGCAAAGTAGATGCAATCTGATAAACCTCTAGAGAGAGATATTTTGGATATTTTCTTTCCAGTTTATTCTGAGCGAATAATACAAAGCTTTTCATCGTTCCTGAAAGTGGCTGTTCTATGCAGACAGAAGTGTTGTCTGTGCACGTCTAAGGTATGACAGTCGGGGAAGAACACAGGTAAGTGAATGGGTTGAGAAATGTTGGTCTCTGAAGCTACTTTTGGTATTAAGGAAGGATTTGTTCAGAATGTGACTGACCCTATTCTTGTGAAACATGATATAAGGAGAAAGAGATGAAATAGCATGAAGCTCTGATACTCTTCTGGATGATGTGGTTGCTACCAGGAAAATTATTTCCAGGACAAGAATTTTAAATCTGTTGAAGCTGCAGATTCAAATGGAGGCTTGGACAGGGCTTCAAGGATGAAATTTTGATCCCAAGGAGGAACCACATCCTTTACTGGAGGTTGCAGAAGGAATGTGCCTTTGATTAAGGCTTTGTACAGTCTGTGGAAAGCCAATAAACAATACTTAAAACAGTGTGAAATGAAGAAAGGCCTGACAACTGAACTTCCTCAATTGAGAAGCTTGAGCCAGAGTGGAAGAAGGTAGTAAGAAAACAGAGAACATTCCCAGTAGAAGATGAAAATGGTTTAATATTTTGAGATTTACACCCACATTTCCATTTGCTGCAGTAAACCTTTTTGGGTAGAAGGTTTCTATGAACCTGTAATGATGTGGACCACATCTATGGGGAGCGAATCATCACTTGCCATCAGTGAAAATGGGGAAACCAAGAGGTTAGGTTCAGATTGGGAATGTCCGGGTGAGGCTCTCTGAAGGGATGTGTAACTAGATCCAGAAATAGACCAAGGAGCCAAAGGGTCGCTGTCAAGAGAGATTTCAGAAGTGGAAAGCAAATTTGTCTGGGCCAAAATAGAGCTATGAGAATGACAGTCACCCTGCACGATAAGGCCTTTTGTAGAAATCTGGTCTTCTGAGGAAGACGATTGTAGGCTTAGAGAAACCTGGGGGGGGCAATGATGAAATACAGCATCCCTGCATGGCTGTCCTTGAGGGGGAAGTATGGTGAAACAGCTGTTGCATTCCATGTTTTGGGCAGATGCAAAAACGCTGCAACATGGAGTGCTCCAGCAAGTGAACATCTTCCTTTTGATTGCTGGATTGAGGGAACACTTGTAATGCAAAAGGAGATTTGCTGAGCCAGTCCACCAATTCCTTGTGCTGTCCATGAATGTGTGTTGCTGCCAGAAAACAAAGGCTGTCACCCATTAACACACCCTCATAGCCTCACAACATAATGGGTAAGATCTGGTTCCCCATTGATCGTTTATGTGCCAGGCAACTATCATGTTGTCCATCTGAAGAGGCACCACTCCTGAAGGGAGGCAGTCCTGTAACTCCTGCAACACTAGGATGACAGCCCTAATCTCCAGGACATTTGTTTGAAGACAAGCCACAGTTTTTGTCCAAAGACCTTGGACCATTCTCCCTTCGTAATGCTCCCATACAAGGAAGGATGCATCCATGGTTACCATTGCTACTTGAGATAGAAGCTGAAAGAGTCTGCCTGTTGTCACTAGTGGAGACTGCAAACATCACTGCAGATGATTCCTGCACAACTGAGTTATAATTATGGGTGCTGAAATGTGGTGAAATCTGAGACCACTGTGACTAACAGCCACTGAAGGATTTTCATGTGATGTTGAATAAACTGTACTATCAATATTGGCCATGAGGCCTAATACTCTTAGAAATAATTGTGCTGATGAATGTTTGGTACAGAGAAGATTTTCTCTCATAGAACATAAGGACAGGATTCTGTCTGGAGGATGAGATAATTAGTAAATTGCAGCATCTAAATAACAACCCAGAATACTAAACATTACGTGGGATTTAGGTTAGATGTCCCTAGATTAATGGAAAAGCCTAGAGAAATACACCTCTAAAGTAGGTAGTGCCTGGCCTGCCTATCCTGCACAAGAGACTCCATCAAGCAGACAGACAGAAGCAAGTCATCTATGCAAGTGAATATTTTGCATCCTTGAAGATTTAGATGAGCTGTTATGACTGCCATGCACTTGGTAAACAAGCTGGGGGCTTACGTGATACCAAATGGCAAGGTGCTGAAATGGTAATGTCTGCCTCCCAATCAGAAGCATGTAAATCTTATGGACTTCTTCACAATTTTTATGTGAAGGTAAGAATCCAGGTCATCTATAAAGCACATCCATTTGTTCTTCTGTAGACAGGGAAGAAATGACTACAGAGAAACCATCTAAAAGCAGACCTTTTCTACATATTTGTTCAGGAAGCAGAGGTCCAGTATAGGCCTGAAGTCCTTGGATTTCTTGGAAACCAAAAAGAATCTTGAATAAAACCTTGAACTAGTCTGGTCTGGTGGGACCTCCACGATGGCTTTTTTTTGTTTTACAGAGAGAGCTCTTGCAAAGAAGTCTTTGCCTGGCTGGGGGTGGGGGGCTGGCAATGGATGGGATGATAGAAGGAGGGAGGTGGTTTCCAAAAATGGAATGTAATAGCCTTTGGATATAATTCTTCTTCTTACCTACTTGTCTCAAGTGACAGAAAACAATGAGAGTGGATAGAGGGGTATGTGTCCCCCCAACTACCTCCAGAGTGAAGCAGTCAGGTAGACCTCCAATGATTGTAGGGTTGCCTGAGGGAAAAGGGCCAGTGGAATCCCTGGTTATGTAGACCTCCTCAGTTTCTGAGCCCGAGTCTGTTAAAGGAACCGCCAATCCCATGGCTGCCCCTGTCAGAAGAGGATTCACAATGATGCCTAGACTTGTGAAATCATAGTGATCAAGGCCCTTTTTTGGTTACTGTTGAAGGGGTGTTGAGGGACCTCGAACTTTATTCCCATGGTGGAGAGTGCCTTGCCATCTTGCTTGCTCTTTAGCAATTGCTCTTTCACTGTAAATCCAAATAAGGCAGCATTTTCAGAGTGACAGTTGGTGAAGGACATCTTAAAGTTGTCCACTAAATAACATAATTGCACCCAGGCATAAAGTCTCATTTCGATACCTGATCAAGCTGCTCTAGCTGTTCCATCTGCCATATTATGCATTAGGCAAATGGACAGATTTGTGATTGTAGACATGGCTGTTGGAGAGGCCTGAAGTTGTTTCTGCAACCTGGGAGAAAATGGGTTCTTCAGAGTAGATAACACTTGCTGAATGAGATCTCTCTCTGGAACCACATCATGTGGGTCGTGTAATTCAGGGCCTAAATCATGAAAGAGCCCGAAACATACCCCATATTTCCCAGTCTATCCATTACTTGTGATTCCTTGATGGGTAGATGGATACAGGAAGAGTCTTCAAATAACTCCTTTTTTTAGTGGCTGCCACTATAATTATGGAGTTAACTGGAGTTTTTTTTTTTTTTTTTTTGACCAATGTGGTTTGTCTTTCAGAAGCATAGAATTTTATCTTACTTCCTGGGAACAGCCCGTGAAGGCTGCCAGCCTAGCCAGATACAATTGTGCAGATAATTCTGTCATTTGTAAATATAAATGTTGAAATACAGGCTTGTTTTCTTAAATGAAAGAATATGCTGTGAAATGTTGAACTTAAAATAATGTAGCAACATTGCCCTCTGCTGTAAAGAAAGTTAAGTCAAGCATTTCTCATCTGTCCTTGAAAGTTCAAATTATTTCATGACTGTCTTTGATGTTTACAATTCGGCTCCGGCCTGGCTAGATGAAGGCTTCCTGCCTATTGTTTTAAGGCTAAAGTTAATGACCAGAATTTGCATGCATAAATGTCCTTTATTGCTCTGGTTTCTGCCTAGGTATAAAAGAATGTAAATGCAGTTTCTGTTGGCCTGGGAACATCAGGAAAGTGAAAGAATGATGTAATGTTTATCAGAACTGCAATTTCAATTTAAACAGAGAGAATCAGAGGCATTAAGCATTTTTTTCTTGACCATCTAACTCACAGCACTGTCTTGCTCTAGATGTAAGCTATCTTAGATGTGTGTTTTCTTTTAGAAATAGCTAGGAACTATAAAGATTAGACTGTTTTTCCGTGATGTAAGAACTGTACTACTGAAATATTTTAAGTATTTCTGTGTGATCTCTGAACTCTTGACTAGCACTGTGTAGTAAAAAGTATTGTCTTGTGTTTTTAACTATTATTAAATATTTTAAAACCTTTCAACTGTGGCTGTTTAGTGTAGAGATAATTTTAGCTCTTAAGAGTACTTGCATGCCTTTGGTAAAATTGTACAAAGCCACTCCTACATTATTAGCCCTGGGCGATACCAATTGGATAATAATAATATTGCATAGTAATAAATGGACACCCTTTTAAGGGCTTTTGAGTAGCTGATAAATATTAGCTGGGTGGTGGCAGGGATTTCTACCGTACAGTCTGGGTAAAAGGGGCACAGCTGAAGAACCTGTGCCAGCCTTCCCCAGAAATGTCTGTGTGGTTGCATAAACTCTTATCTCAAAGTGTGTGTGTGTGTGTGTGTGTGTGTGTGTGTGTGTGTGTGTGTGTGAGCTACTTGGGCAGGGACATGAAGCACTGGTTGGATAGCGGGGGTGATGGAGATTTTAGCTTGCCCAGTTGGCTGAGATCTGGACCCTATAGCTGTGCCAGTGGGGAGTCTTATTGGGGACCTGGCGAGCAAGGGAGCGACCCGCCCCGGACTGACTGTGACCTCTGTGTGCTCTTAAGGAAAATTGCACTTTACTGTGTGTATTTGTTATCCTTTCCTCATATATGAGAGGCCCTCTGTGGTTTTAATGGTGAGGACTGAAGCTCCTTGATTGCTGGGCCAGAGCACGGGTGTCACATCTGTGGTAGCAGTGGTGGGGTATCCTCTCACATTTGTGTTTGACAGTGGTGGGATATACACATCACATATTAATTAGGTGGCAAATACTAATTGGCTTGTAGTGGTGTGGGTAGAGTGAATCCTGTAGCTTGTGTACAGTGAGCTTTGAAGGTGTTTTTGTACTCTAAAACAGCCACGTAGTGAATACTCACTGTTCAGATCACAATTGTTTTATTTCTTTTGTTAGCTTAGTTATCAGGGTGAGCAGGCAGCATGTCAGCAGAGGAGTATGGGAAGCTGACAATGAGCCAGCTGGCAGAGATGTGCCAGGCTAGGGGACTGGTGCATGGAAACCTGACTAAAGCAGACCTGACTGCAGCCTTGATTACAGCTACATCAGAAAACAGCAACCAGGAGGACAATCAGACTGGCAGTGGATTTAGAATACCCTCGGAGAATGGACAGCTCAACCTTTCTGCAGTGGACTTAAAAATCCAGCTGGAGCTAAAGAGACTTGAGTTGAAGGACAAGCAGGTGGAATTAAAAGCAGATGAGAGACTGAGGCATCCAGAGAGAATGAGAAACTGCTATGCCTAGAAGCTGAGGAAAAAGAGAGGCAGAGGCAGCATGAGAAGAAGATGCTGACTCTTCACCAGAGTCATGGAGGTAATGGGGAGGGGAGTAACTGGACCCCAGAAGCACAAAAGGTCAGTAAATTTCTTCCGCAGTTTAAAGAGGGGGATAATTTTGGTAGTTTCATTCATATGTTTGAGAGAGTATATAAACAGTATGAAGTTGACCAAGGGCTCTGGGTACGGTTCCTGACCCCCTTATTCCATGGCAAAGCTTTAACTGTTTTATCTAAAATGTCTGATATTGCATGTTTTGATTATACTGCTGTAAAACATAGTCTGTTAGAATTGTTTAATCTAACACCTGAAACATATAGGAAAATGTTTTGTGACCACAGACGCAAGGCAGATGAAAGTGTGTGTGAATATGTGGCTGAATTGAGTACTTATAGCCAGAGGTGGGTGATTGGATGTCAGGTCACCACTTTTGAAGGGCTGGCAGACCTTTTGGTGAGGGAACAAGCCCTTGGCACTTTGCCTGAGGACATGAGGATCTGGTTAGCTAATAGACAATGTGCTACTTCAGATGAGTTGGGAACAAGGGAGACTTATACCTGGCAAGCAGGGCAGCCCTGTACAGGAAGGGGACCCCCAGTACTGCTCATGGGTCTAAAGCACAGACTGCTACAAAAGAATCTGCCAGTAGCAGGGGAAGCCACTAATCCAGGTACAAGTCCAGGAGTTAGGGTTAAATATTTTGAATGCAACCAGTGGGCCCATGCGGCATACAGGTGTCCATGGAGGCAAGGTGGGGAACCAAAGGTGAGGGAGCCAGTAAGTGCGAAAGACAAAATGCCAATAGTAGGTTGTCTTGAGACAACAGAGGTACTAAACTACCATCCTACAGCTGTCCTGAGACGGAAGGATTTGGATGAGGCAGTACCATGTGCTTATGCAGTTACACGCGGTCAGGCTAGGAGACAAGTACGTGGGTCTGGTAGCTTGGGGGAGACCCAGATAGACTGCATACTTGCAGCCAGGACTGGTGAGGTGGTTACTTCAGGGAGTGAGCTACTCTGTAGCAGTGAGACTGAAGGTGAGCCACAGCTGCTTGTGGGTACTGATGTTCCCTTGGACAGAGTGACTGCAAAGGTAGAGGTGAGTAGTAGTTCCCAGGCTGAAAGTGAGGCACCACTGTCAGAGGATGCCAGACTTCCTGTGGAAGGGTAGCTGGGAAGGGTTACAAGGAAAGAGTTGAGACAGGCTCATCTCTCAGACCCTGCATTGCAAGGCCTGAGGCAGGTAGCTAGGGAGGCACCTGATTCTCAAGGAAAAGGGGAATCTGTACACAGGGACAAAGGGTTACTATACAGACAGTGGACCGCTGAGGGAGGGCTAGAAGGTGAAAGAATACAGCAGTTGATAGTGCCTAGAGCCTACCATCTGACACTTCTAGCCATAGCCCATGATATTCTCTTTGCAGGTCATATGGGCATTAAACGTACAAAGAGGCATATTATGCAAAACTTCTATTGGCCTGGAATTTCCAGAGATGTTAACAGGGTACTGCAGGACCTGTGAGCAGTGCCAAAAGGTAGGCAAGGCGGGAGACAAGGTGAGAGCTCCTTTGATGCCTTTGCCTGTAATAGAGGAGCCATTTCAGACAGTAGCTATGGATATTGTGGGTCCTCGGAGTACCCCAAGTTCCACAGGGAAAAAGTATATTCTTTTGGTAGTGGATTCTGCTACACGATACCCTGAGGCAGTGGCTTTATCCTCCATTGAGGCAGAGAAGGTGACAAATGCTCTGTTAGATATTTTAAGCAGGGTAAGTTTCCCAAAAGAAATACTGACTGACAGAGGTGACAATTTCATGTCAGACCTACTGGCTTGTCTGTGGAAGTCCTGTGGGGTACAGCACATGAAGACCACCCTCTACCATCCCCAGACTCATGGTCTTGTTGAGAGGTTAAACCCTACAATCAAGTCCATGCTACTGGCATTTGCAGATCAGTTTAAGAGGGAATGGGACAAATATTTGCCCCATCTGTTTGCTTACAGAGAGGTTCCCCAGAAATCCACAGGTTTTTCACCCTTTGAGTTTCTGTATGGGGATAGGGGTGAGGGGACCTCTAGACTCAATTCAAGATGAGTGGGAAGGTGAGTGCAAGTTTCACAAGAAGTCTGTTGTGGCATACGTCCTAAACCTCAATACAGGGCTCAGGGAACTCATGGGTTTGGCCCAGGAGAACCTGGCAGAAGCCCAATAACAGAAAAAGGTGTGGTATGACAGGAATTATCAAGCTAGAGAGTATGCTGTGGGGCAGCAGGTAATGGTTCTCATTCCTGTCAGACACAACAAGCTGCAAGCAGCTTGGGAGGGTCCCTACAAGGTGGTAAGAAAGGTAAGTGATGTTAAATACATGGTGGAACTGCTAGGCAGATGGCAGGGGCACAAACTGTACCATGTTAACATGATGAAACCTTACCATGATAGGGAGGCCCTTGTGCTGAGCATTTGCAGTGGATTGCAGGAGGAGTCTGAGGGAGATCTTGGGACTGCTCTCCTCAGTAAGCCTTGGGATGACACCTCAGTGGAAGGGTTAGCAATGTCCCAGCAGCTATCTCCTACCCAGGCTCGAGAAATCCAAGCAGTGTTGCAGGCATTTGGGGACATGTTCACTGGGAAACCAGGGTGCACCCACCTAGTGCAGCACCAGGTGGATACAGGACCCCAAAGGTCTATTAGGCAGGCCCCTTATAGGGTGTCTGAGAGAGTCAAACAGACTCTGAAGGAGGAGGTACAGGAGATGTTGGAACCAGGGGGTGATTCAAGAGTCCAACAGTCCCTGGGCCTCCCCAGTGGTGCTGGTGCCAAAGAAGCATGGCAGCACCAGGTTTTGTGAGGACTACAGGAAATTAGTCACACAGAGTCGGATGTTTATTCCATGCCTAGGACAGATGAGGTCCTAGAGTAGCTGAGTGGGGCTAAGTATATTACAACCATTGATCTTACCAAGTGTTACTGGCAGGTGCCCTTGACTCCCAGTGCTAGAGAGAAGTCAGCCTTTTTGACTCCTTTCGGCTTGTATGAGTTACAAAGATGCCCTTTGGGATGAAGAATGCCCCAGCGACTTTCCAGAGGCTGGTAGATCATATCCTAGCAGAAGCAGAAGGGTTTGCCCTTGCTTACCTAGATGATATTGCCATCTATAGCCATTCCTGGTCAGAGCACTTTCAGCATATCAGGGAGGTGCTGGGCAGACTACAGAGTGCAGGGTTAACCATTAAGCCGAACAAATGTCACGTGGGTATGGCGGAGGTCTCCTACCTAGGACATAGAGTGGGGAGTGGTAAAATAAGGACGCTGAGCAAAAAAACAACCTTTATGACAAGACAAAGTTTTCAGATATTACACCATTTCTCAATGTTTAGTACAGGTATAATTTAAAAACATTTAAATAGGAGTCATAGAATCACATGACATATAGCCCATAATTTAAAAACATTTAAATAGGAGTCATAGAATCACATGACATACAGCCCAAATATCATGTGAACAAGTTAAAAGCAATAGTACATACAAAATTACACATTAATATCCATAATTCAAAAATCATACATACATATATATTTACAAATTTAAAAAGCTGTACATTTTAGACTTTTGCAAAAGGGACTTGGGTTTATACCTGCTGCTTCTGATAACATTGTGAGTGCATTAGTAGATATTAAACAATTTACTAGGAGTATAAGTTTGAAATTATTATTTAAACATACTAGTTTTACGCAAATGAGTTGTAAAAGACGTAGCACGTTTATTCCTATTAATGTTCCTGTTGTTACTGCATTTCACGATTTGTGTGAGAAAGATTTGAGATGTCTTTATTCTAAAACTAGTTATAAGAACTATAATTTGTCTTATTCTGAATTTGTAGCTCTTAAGGAGCTGCAGGCTAATTCAAACATTGTGATTAAGCAGGCGGATAAGGGGGGTGCTACTGTGTTAATGGACAAGGCAAAATATTTTTCTTCTGTATCTGAATTACTATTAGACACTTCAGTGTTTAAAGTTATAACACGTGTAGATGTTAAAAAATGTATTAGTGATATTAATATGTTTATTTATGATCTACAGTTGTCTGGTGATATAGATTTGGATTTATTTCATTATTTTACAGTCACTTGTCCTACTATTCCACAGTTATATGGCATTCCGAAAATCCATAAGTCCTGGCATGATCCTCCTATGCGCCCGATAGTTTTGGGAAATGCTTGGATAACGGAGCCAATATCTGTATATTTACAGAAGCAGTTATATCCATTTTTATCTGCTTGCGATACAGTGTTAAAAGACACAATGGTACATTGGTTTAGGTGACTCTGATGCTAACAAAGATGTAATTTTTGTAACGCTAGACATCACTTCATTGTTTACAGTAATTCCGAATGATCATGGTATAAATACAATTCGTGAATTTTTGGTACAGTCTTCATCCTTTACAGCAAGGCATATTGAGATAATTTGTTCTCTACTAGATTTGGTGGTGTCTAATAATGTTTTTTATTTAATAAACAGTTGTATTTACAACTTACCGGTGTAGCTATGGGCACACCGGTAGCGAATACTTATGCAAACTTAGTTTTGCATCAATGGGAGAAATTATATATATTTGATGGTAAAGAATTTTAAAATTCTAATGTATGTTTTTACCAGAGATTTGTTGATGACTGTTTTTTGATTTGGAAAGGGTCTTCTGTAGAGTTACATGAATATTTGTGTTACTTGAATAATACAACTAATTTTTTAAAATTTAAAATGAATTTTTCCAGTAGTTCAATAAACTTTTTGGATGTCAGTATAAACTTTTATGATGGTATAATGAATACAAGTGTTTATAGAAAGGAAGTTAATGCTGGGAGGTACTTGCATGATTCTAGTATGCATGCTCCACATGTTTTTAAAAGTATTGTTATGGCACAGTTTGGTAGGATTAGCAGACTTAATATGGATGATTTTTGTTTTTTGAAACAGTTAGATGAGGCGTACCAAGAATATTTGGATAGTGCTTACAATCCTTTGATACTGGATGATATTAAGACTAAAGTAAAAACAAATAGGTCAGCTACATATAAACCTATATTTTTTTCAACTAATGAATATTTGAACAGTGCTCGTCCTAATGATACTAGGGAAAGGAAGCTTAGATACCTAACTTCATATAATACTAAGACAAGGTTAGTTAAGAACATTATTAGTAAATATTGGACAGTATTGATGGCATCTAATGAAGTTAAGGCAGTTTTAGATGATAGACCTATATTTGCCTATAAGAACATGAAGACAATAAAAAGTATGTTATGCTATAAAGATTTTAATGTTGAATTAAATTCAAGTTGTACTTTCAGAAGGAAAGATACTTTTGGTTGTGGCAATTGTACTTGTTGTGGTGACATTTTGTCTATGACATCTGATAACAGCACTTTTGTGCACCCAATAACACATACATATATACATTTGATGTGTCGGCCACATGCAATACTAGTAATGTGGTTTATTTAGCAACTTGTACTGTGTGTTGTTCATTTTATATTGGAAAAACCACTAGAAAATTAAAAGAACACATAATAGAACACAAGTCTGAGATCAGAAGGGCATGTGAAAATAATGCATTATTTAAGTACATCAATATATATATTGTTTATGTCCTAGGTTTAAATTTAGAGTGATTGATGCTGTTCGTTTATCTATTAGAGGAGGGGATATGGGAAATTTGTTAGAGGTTAGGGAGTTTGAATGGATTGTTAGACTGTCAGCAGATAACCAACCGGGTCTGAATTCTGCTGTTTCCCTTAAGCCCGTTTTAACTAAGATACAGCGTGTTAAGTTGAAATAAGATTATAAATGCATAATGCTTTTTAAATTTGTAAATATATATGTATGTATGATTTTTGAATTATGGATATTAATGTGTAATTTTGTATGTACTATTGCTTTAACTTGTTCACATGATGTTTGGGCTGTATGTCATGTGATTCTATGACTCCTATTTAAATGTTTTTAAATTATACCTGTACTAAACATTGAGAAAGGGTGCAATACCTGAAAGCTTTGTCTTGTCATAAAGGTTGTTTTTTTGCTCAGCATCCTTGTTATTTTTGGATTTATTGACACAGTGGGTTGTGTACGAGTGGTAAAATAAGGCCAGAACATGCCGAAGTGGAAGCCACTCGGGCATGGCATGCACCTGTTACTAAAAAGCAGATGAGGGCATTTTTAGGGACAGCAGGGTACTACAGAAAGTTTGTCCCCAGTTATAGTACCATAGCTGCTCCCCTCACAGACCTGACAAGGAAGAACAGGCCAGATAAGGTAGTGTGGATCCCAGCATGTGAGCAGGCATTCCAGAAGCTTAAAGAAGCTTTGGGAGGACCCCCTGTGTTAGCCAGTCCAGATTACAGCAAAGAATTTGTTGTGCCGGTGGATGCTTCAAACCATGGGGTGGGGGCTGCACTTAGCTAGATATCTTCAGAGGGGGAAGACCACCCAGTGGTTTACCTCAGTTGTAGGCTCTAACACAGGGAGGAATACTATGCAGCTGTAGAAAAGGAATGTCTAGCCATAGTGTGGGCATTGCAGAAACTTCAGCCTTATCTGTACGGAAGAAAAGTCACTGTTATTACAGATCACAACCCCCTAATATGGTTAAACAGAGCTAGTCAGCAAAATGCCAAGTTGATCAGATGGAGTCTAGGGTTGCAAGCATATATGTCAGTGCAGCACCACAGTGGGATTAGCAATGCCAATGCAGATAGGCTCTCAAGACAGGCAATGGGGTGAGGTACACTCAGACAGACCTAACCCTCTCAAGCAGCATTTCTCAAGGGTCACTTGAAAAACTAGCTTGAGTTCTCCGGGGGGGGGGGGGTTGATTGTGAAGGCTGCCTGCCTAGCCAGACAGAATTGTGCAGGTAATTCTGTCATTTGTAAATATAAATGTTGAAATACAGGCTTGTTTTCTTAAATGAAAGAATATGCTGTGAAATGTTGAACTTAAAACAATGTAGCAACATTGCCCTCTGCTGTAAAGAAAGCTAAGTCAAGCATTTCTTGTCTGTCCTTTGAAGTTCAAATAATTTAATGACTGTCTTTGATGTTTACAATTCGGCTCTGGCCATGCTACATGAAGGCTTCCTGCCTATTGTTTTAAGGCTAAAGTTAAAGACCAGAATTTGCATGCATAAATGTCCTTTATTGCTCTAGTTTCTGCCTATGTGTAAAAGAATGTAAATGCAGTTTCTGTTGGCCTGGGAACATCAGGAAAGTGAAAGAATGATGTAATGTTTATCAGAACTGCAATTTCAATTTAAACAGACAGAATCAGAAGGCATTTAGCATTTTTGTCTTGACCATCTAACTCACAGCACTGTCTTGCTCTAGATGTAAGTTATCTTAGATTTGTGTTTTCTTTTAGAAATAGCTAGGAACTATAAAGATTAGACTAACTGTTTTTATGTGATGTCAGAACTGTACTACTGAATTATTTTAAGTATTTCTGTGTGATCTCTGAACTCTTGACTACCACAAAGTATTGTCTTGTGTTTTTAACTATTATTAAATATTTTAAAACCTTTCAACTGTGGCTGTTTTGTGTAGAGATAATTTAAGCTCTTAAGAGTACTTGAATGCCTTTGGTAAAATTGTACAAAGCCACTCCTATAGCTCTAGCCCTGGGCGATACTACCAATTGGATAATAATACTGCACAGTAATAATTGGATACCCTTTTAAGGGCCTTTGAGTAGCTAATAAATATTAGCTGGGTGGTGGCAGGGATGTCTACTGTATAGTCTGGGTAAAAGGGGCACAGCTGGAGAACCTGTGCTAGCCTTCCCCAGAAGTGTCTGTGTGGTTGTATAAAGCCTTTCCCAGAAGTGTCTGTGTGGTTGTATAAACTCTTATCTCAAAATGTGTGTGTGTCAGCTACTTGGGCAGGGACACGAAGCACTGGTTGGACAGAGAGGGTGCTGGAGATTTTAGCTTGCCCAGCTGGCTGAGATCTGGACCCTATAACTGTGCCAGTGCAGAGTCTTATTGGGGACCTGGAGAGCAAGGGAGCGACCAGCCCCAGACTGACTCTGATCTTTGTGTGCTCTTAAGGGAGATTGCACTTTACTGTGTGTACTTGTTATCCTTTCCTCATATATGAGATGCCCTCTCTGGTGTTAATGGTGAGGATTGAGGCTCCTTGATTGCTGGGCCAGGGCACGGGCATCACACAGCCTCACAGGTATCAGTCTCCTGCCACTATTTCCTAACTTCAAACTTGATCAGACTGTTAGCAGTACAACCCAGGATGTAAATGGTGTAATTCTGTATACCTCAAACAATACCACCTGGACATATGGGAGGTTCTGTACGTCATTGATCCCCTCTGATGCATGAGCTCCAGGATATCTCTGAAGGAAGTATCCTCTGGAAGGGACTGACTGTGAGGACCCCTCTCCATCCTTCGAGCAAGTACCAGAAGTGCTTTTTGCTACAGGTTTTGTTCATTTTATTTACAGGCCTTACTGAGTATCACCACCATGTTGGTTTTATTGAGTTTGAAAGTATCAGAAGTGATTAAATCCAATAAGGAGTATAGATATGTCCTCGTAGTTGTCCTCATTTTAGAGGCTTCACGGGATGACGTTCCAGAGTCCTCAGAAGACTGCCTCTGCACTAAGGCACAAAGTACAGAGTTGGTGCAACAACTCTGATCCGTGGTTGCCTTGGCAGAAAAAGACAAGACTGACTGAGGTCCCAGGGGAGGAACCATCTCCAGTGGAACCTGTGGATCCCCCCTTTGGGGTGAAAAAAAATTAACCTCCCAAACAACTTGAAATGCCATGCCTACCTCCAGTGGATCCAAAGAAGCCACTCCTATTGTCAGATCCAAGACGTCCACTGAACACTGGCTCAAAGATATGGGCGGTATCTATGAAGCCGTCACCAATGCAGGGACTGCACCCAAGGATTTGAAGGTGATTGTCTGTGAAGCCATAAACTGAGGCACCCATTTGACTTCTTGGATTAGAGACACAAACACTAGATCCAACATGGTCGTAGCCGAATGAGTCAGATTCACGAGTCTTGCAGCCAACAACCCTGGAAAGTGGGTCTCCAAGCCACAGGATCAGTGTGGATTGACATTTTCAAGGGGACAGGTACCAAAGTTTAGATCAGCAAGGTTACCTAGAGAGGGGAAAAATGGTTGAATCCTACTGGCTTTGGAGATAAAAAGGTAGGAATGACCCCTATCTCAATCTGAGTCATAAGGAATTTCTGCAAAAGACAATTTAAATCAACCTCAAAAGTGCTTCTACCACCTGGTCTATGAACCTATGAACCTTAAATCAACCTCAGAAGTGCTTCTATATGACTTGAAGGATCATGTTGAAAGAGCAGAAGAAGGTCTGGAGGGAAGACACTCTTTTTCATCTGAAAATTGTTGCCTTGTAAAGTCCTGAATAGTAATAGTCTGTCCAACTTCAAGATCTGAAAGTGGTGTATACATAGTGGTCTGAGCAGCATGTTTCCCGGAGCAGGGCAGTTAATACCCTGCCTGCATGAAGCACTACAGAGCTCAGGTTTTAGTTAAAAAAAATAAATAAATAATAAAATTAAAAAAAAAAAAAAAAAAAAAAAAAAAAAAAAAAAGATTTTTTTTATACTTTTAAACTGTAGCAAATCACCTGTTACAATGTAGCAAGCAGTTGCTATAGTTAACTCCACTCAGAGGCGTTTATATCACGTTATCAAAAGATGAAAATAGCGAACGCTATTTCATCGAACCTAAAAATATCGAAAATTCCGAAACACATACACAAAACACAAGCACACCTAAAAAACATCAATACACACACATACACTTCTAATCCTACAACTAACCCTACACTAAACTATACATAAACTACTATCTATCCACTTATCTTAACCCAAACCCTAACCCTAAGGTCTGTCACTATCGCACACTCACCTAACCCATGCCCTAACCCTAACTCACTTAACCCGCCCCTAAACCTAATTCACCTAACGCATGCCCTAATCCTAACTCACCTAATTTGTGCCCTAATCCTAACAACCACACAATCGTACACTTACCTGAACCCGACCCGTAAATCTCCACCACAGCACTGAAAATAGCGAAGCCACAGAACCGGCCAACCAAATTCTTTCCCGAGGAATGAATTTGGTGTTCTGCAGCTTCGCTATTTTTAGCGTTCGATTAAAACGGGTCGATATTAGAACATTCGAAGTTTTAAAACTTCAATGTTCTGATATAGACCCACACAGAGTACTACTTCACTTAGGTTTGACTGAAAATGCAATCCTAGCTTTTAAAAGCTGGTATTACATTAGACAGAGATTTGGAGTGGCTGATTGCGCCCTCTCAACTTAGCTATGTTACTGTAAATAGGCAGTGAGAATGATTGTTGTTAATAGCACTGAGAAACATCCTGATTCACTACTGTATCAGCATATGTTATTTTACCTTTGTCCATTAGAGGGCAATGTCAGCTTATTTTTGGATTAACTGGCTTAGTTAAGAAATATGGTACTTTTCTGTTATTGGGGCAACAGGTCTAATAGAACTCTGTACTGTATACTGCTGTTGGGGGTTGAAGTGGATAGTTTAACAAATACATAGGTTGGCATAAGAAGAAACATTTCTGCGTACTGACAGTTGACAGAGAGTTGTATGTTATATAGCCTGGATTATATCACCTCGAGGATTTTGTAATTTTGTCGATAACAGAAAACTACCTTTTTTTTCTCCTGCTTGTATTTTTCATTCTCATTAAATATTCAGACAAAACAACGCTTTCCATTTTTATATTTCTCCTACTGAAAGCTACAACTTGGATGTATGTGGTTTAAATGCATTCAGATTTAGAATATTTTGTAAATGTGTTAATACTCTTCACTTGTATCCCGTTGTAAAAAAAGGACGCTGGGAAATGAAGCCTTTCCTCGGCTCCTTAGTGTCCAAACTAGTGAGGCAGGAAACAATAATAATAAAAAAAAAAAAAAAAAAACAATAGCAAACCAGATGCGGCACCTTTAAGCTGTAGAACTCGTATCAAAACTTTCCGAGATCTGCAGGAAGTGAAAGTGTCTAACATATTTAGGAGGGTTTACACCTATACGAAAAGAAGACACACAAAAGAAAGAAAAGAGCACTGCAACGGTGATGGTTGAAACCAGTAAGCCGACGGAGAATTTCTGAGTGCCTTGTTAGGCACTGTCAGCACTGATGTATCTATTATTTTATTCACTGTCAGTTGGCTTTTAACAGGTTAAGACCACATTTATCCACGGTTATATAGTTGAGCATTAATAAAGTTAACTATAATATTCAGAGGTGTTTGGAGGTCCTTTCCAATAACAGGACCAGTGTGGGTGGGACATACCCGATCAACCAAAGGTATGTAAGAAGTGCTAAGATTCCAAGTGCACATTACACCTGTTCCCCGATAACGGAAAAGTACCAGAAATATTATAGTTTTAAAATGATTGGTCAGTA
This sequence comes from Protopterus annectens, assembly GCF_019279795.1. Taxonomy (NCBI): domain Eukaryota; kingdom Metazoa; phylum Chordata; order Ceratodontiformes; family Protopteridae; genus Protopterus; species Protopterus annectens. The sequence goes on along the minus strand of NC_056731.1, from coordinate 804,406,600 downwards.
TGCCTAAGTCTGAACTACACAAGAATGATTTAATTCTACTAAGGATTGCTTGGGTTTTATAAAATCTACTACAGAACAATTATTTGTGCTGACCACATGCTGATGCTTACACCTTTACCTTTGTGGGCTTTATTTAGTCATGATGGCAAACCACACCAACCATGGGTAAACCACCCACACAAAGCCAAGGGGCCCTGTTTAAATGTTAATAGGTTCATAGGTTGGTACTAGGCTATCGGCCCTAGGGCCTATACAAGCCCAGCCATAACAATTCCCTGGATATTTCTTCCCACAATATTTACTTCCATGGACCCCTGTCTAGCAGGGTGACTCACATGATCCCCGGGGTGAATTCCCTATCTCCTATCCAATCGTCATGGTTCCTTTTGAAAAGGGCCAAGAAGGCACTCTGCTTGACATGTATGGGCAGTCTATTACAGAGTATGGGGAGTCTCTGGGTTTTTTTGTGGTAGTTAGATTCAAAGAAGTTTTCATGGCTGGAAATGGTTGAGTTGACCAAGATATGGGCACTGCTTTTCTGACAACAGAGCAGATTAAGTGCATTTAAGTCAGAACTGCTTTTTCACCAGCCTCCTTGTGGCCTCTATCACATCTAAATAGGGAAATACTCGCCATATCCATTAGTGTACAAGGATACAAGTCCCGAATATGACCCAGATGACCAGAGTCTAATTAGCCTCTTAGGCACCTACTCCGGCTGGCGGAGGGGGAAAGGAATGACAAGGTGTTGCCTGCTTATCTTTCTCCATGGGGGAAGGGATGACACAAGGCTGAAAGACAGGGCCTCTTCTGTGGGACTGGTGGGGACTGTACCATAGCACATCTGCTGGTTCAGGGACGTGGGGGGGGGGAGGTCCAGAGGGGTGTTTTGACCAAAGGCAATATTTACTTACTTGATCTTACTTTATTTATACTTTGTTGAATGGGTTAGTCCCACTAGACCAATGGCTTCTTTTCGAGTGGAGACTCAATATGGTATTCATACTAACTTGGGAAAATCTGGTCAGGGCACCCTGGAACTTCCCCTAGTCTTTTCAAGTCAGGCTGATAATCTTGAGACTTTTTAACTTTGTCCAGATATAACATAAACTTGAGAGATTAAGTGTTGCAAATTGTTTCTAACACCAAGATGACTGTCATTGTGAGGAATTAATGTGTTAAGCAGCGAAGCTAATGAGAATATAGTCAAAACTGTAAAATTAAAATTTAGGAATAATGGACATGTTACAATTTATTGTTACACTGACTCTCCCAAATAAAATCTTAACAAAATAATAAATGAACAAAACAAAAATGTATATGTACTAACATTCTTGCAGCCACACACTAACACATAGTTACAGCTGTACTACACTCTCTCTAGTCAGATTACTTGCACAGTGCACACTGATTTTAAAATGAAAACTAACCAAAATGGTATGATGGATTTTATGTATTATAAGGCAATTTTAAAGCCTTTTGGAGGAAAAAGTAACTGATTACTTAAGAAGGTCTCATATAATCTGAATACACATGCAGTTATTTTCTTTAGTATTTTTTCCATATAATTGAATGTATTTAGTAGTGGTTTGGTTTACATCCTTTATCAGTAGAAAGTACAACTGTGGGCAATTATATTAACCATGTTAGCAGATCCTTTTGAAATTGGCAGTATGACAGTAAAGGGTCAATTACATCTCCTCAGTGCATCCAGGTTTGCATTACTTAACTAAGCTACCAAAACCTTACAAATGACAACTCTAGCACACACATTCCCATAAGGCATATACGTGACCTTGTCAAAATATGATCAAATATGGTGCATACAAACAGTATTTTGCAGGAAGCAAGCCTCTTCTTCACCTCCACTGTGCCACTCAAACTCCCTTAATATTATTCTCATTCCAAGGTAAATGTAAGTCAGAAAAGAATGATCATTAACAGGCAAAATAAGATCTGTCTTACTCTTTCTGTACCTACAATTAACTTCCAAGTATTGTGATTAACTGCTACAATTTTGCTCCAATGTAAAGAAAACCATCAAATAATCAACTAATCAGTCTGAGCTGTTATGTTCAAGGAAATGTGACTTGAGCTTGGGTGATCTAAGAAGCAGAGTGTAATTCACATTAAATCATAACATCTGGGTCATCATATCTTACCTTGATTCTCCTACAACTCAACAGTGTAAAAGCAGTGGCATCCTTCCGACCCTGTATAGGCCAACAAAGGCTTGCACTAGTGTGCAGTGACACAGATATGCGCATAGCTCTCTCTTATATTCTGAACTAGTACATGATATTTTTAGATCCTTTATCCGTAATAAGAGAAGGACAGAAATGGTAAACAAACAGCTCTTTATTTAAACAAGTAAAACATAAATGTTATTAACTAGACTACAGTAATACATATAACAGTAAATATATGTGTCCCATTGCTCAGTAAACATAGTGTGGGCAAAGGAATAAAATAACAAGAAAAAGAAATACTATAACAAAGAAAAGGAGTTGTATTTACAACCTAAAGGGAATAAAAAATAATAATTTTGTGACAACACACAGGCAGTTCACTGTGCTTTGTGTTGTTCATGTGAATTATTTTATACAGGGCAAACAAAGAAATATAAGGGAAGATATGTTTGCTGTTAATAACAAAAAATCTTAATAATACTCTTTAAAACACACTTAGTTGTTGTTGTTTTTCTTTCGGCTTTTCCCGGTTAGGGGTCGCCACAGCGGAACTCCGGTCCGCTAATGACTGGCAGTCGTTTTTTACGGGTGCTGAGGTGCCAGCCCGATGCCCAGCCTTCAATGAAGGAATGCCCATTCACGCATGGCTTGCAAACACCACTTGACCGCGGGGAGGACATGCAGACTCCACACAGAAGGCGCTCCAGCCGAGAATCGAATGTTATGTTTTTAAGATTATTTTTCTTTTAGTTACTGTAAAACAGAGACATAATGAAGGGGACCAGGAAAAGGATTAGGAAATTTTGGAAATGTTCTAGCAAACCAGATTAAATGCCAGTACTTTTCTATTTGGGAAAGCGTATAAATATATACATTTTTCTACAGGAGTTGCTTTATTATTTTTTAAATGTTGGTAACATTTTATTACTTATAAAAAATCATATGCCTCTGAAGTTTAAGTATTTAAAATAATTCAACTAAAACCACAAACATCAGGGTCAGAGCAGTAGTAGTACTTAAGAACTTTATTTAGTGCTTTTTTCGTACTAAAACCGAACTTCATCAGAATAAAAAACTACATGGAAATACAAGTATTTAAAACTTCTTGTATCAATCATATGACCTATCATGACTGCCATTTAATGGCACATTATAAACAAAATTTATTTGATAAGTGCATGCAGATAACTATACATACTTACTACTTTTGTACTACTTTAACTTTATAATACTTAAACACATTTAATGTGAATGGCTTCATTCAAGCCAGGACTACAAACCTGTGTTTAATCTTAATTGCTATTCAGCTTCCTTTGTCTCCAGTTTAGCTTTAAAATTACCCCTTCTCAAGTCTATGGCTTGATAATTAACCAGAAAAAATAAAACCTTTTTCCACTCTGTAAACTATAACACAAGTTTTATAAAAGGCATTATTCAGATTCTTACTTTTTATAGCATACAGGTGCTCTTTAATTCTCTTCCTAAACCTCTAGTAGTCAAACCATATAAAATGAAGGACAGGTACAGCACATAGCTACATAAATTATTCCTGTAGCTTTACAGGTATACCTATCATGAAGTATTGGGTCCTTCAGAAATAAAATAACATACCACACCTTCACCATACTTGTATGTACTTTTATCTTTTCTCCCCGGGCCTCTACTGAAAATGGAAATATATCCAGTTAGACTAGCCAGGTTAACAAATGTAAAATAAATAAATAAAAATAGGAAATTAATTTTATTAATAATGTACAGTCAGTCTGCAACCAATTCTTAAGACAAAAAGTTTTCTTATAAGTAAAGTCAGACTTGCCAGCTATAATTCATAAAAGTTTACTTATTTATTTATTTTACATTTGTTTACTGGGAAAGTTTGACTGGGCATGGATCCCATTTTCAGTAGAGGCCCAGGGAGAAAAGCTCCACAAAGATTAGTACAACAAATACAGTAAATACAATACAGATGTTAATAAAGTACAGTACAGAGTCAAAAGTTAATAAAGTACAGTTTCAAGGCCAAGAAATTAGCAAAAAGTAAATATACTGTAAGGAGCACAGTGCGCTACAATAACGATACAGCTGAAAGGACATTTTGTTCAGTCATTTGGTTACATTCATCAGTGGCTAGTACAGTAAACACACATTAAGAGTATAAAAGGAGTTGTTGCAAGCTTTCATAGGTTAAGGTATAATATGATCTAATTAAATTAAGCTACCCAGGGTCAGAACAATTACATAACCAAGAACTATGTAAATGGGACCGGAGGAATTTTTTGAAATTATTTTTGTTTTCAGTGGTCCTAATACCTACAGGGATGGTATTCCATGCTTTTACAACAGAAATGGAAAACAAGGAGTCCCCAGAGCTACTGTTGCTTTTGCCAGCTAGGGTTTTACTGGTGGATATTAACAGGCGCTTGTTAGTGTTGATATTAAGTAGACCTTGAAGATCACAAACTCTATCGGGATAATATAGAATTTGGTGGGCTATTGTAAGCTAGGTATATGTGAGCAAGTTGGGTAATTCTAGCCAGGATAGTTGCTTGACTGCTATGCAGTGATGTTTCCTGAAGGGTGAAGTTAATCATTACCTTGAAGCACTTCCCAAATGTAATAATTACATCTCTAATATTACTAGTATCTATAGTCATATCCAAAGAAATGACCACTTTCAAATTGTTATTCTGACTATTATTGTTAAAATTAGACCATCTCTTAAAATAGGTGGAAAGGATGTAACAAATTTCTTTAGCAGTATTTTATAGGTCTTTTTCAAACTCTTTGTCCAAAGTGGTTAATCTAGAAGCTGTAATAAACAGACCCCTGGGAATGTTCTTTTTAATATGTAAAGGATGACTACTAGAATAGTGTAAATAATTATTAGCAAAAATATTTTCCTATGACTCTTACTATAAAAACATTTTTTCCTATGTCCATAACAACATCCACATTTAAAAAACTCTCACTTGTTATACTGTGAAATTTAAAAAATTATTGGAAGAATTAAATTCCTCTACAAATGAATAACAATCTTCCTTAGTACTATTTACAATACAAACTAAGTCATCCACAAACCTTTTAAATATGACTACACAGTAGTCAGAACATTTGCTTAAAAACCAATACTAGCTTGGCAACAGCAAAAGCAGAACCCATAGCTACACACTGGAGTTGCTGATAAAATTTTAAAAACATAAATAAATAAATATATATATATATATATATATATATATATATATATATATATATATATATATATATATATTTTTTTTTTTTCTAGAATCAAATCTAATAATGTACAGAAAGAAATAGTCTTATGACTATCATAATTACTGTTTTTACATAAGTAATATCCAATTAAATCAATCTCAACATTCCATGGTATGTATGTAGACAATGACATTGCATCGACTGTTATCTGATCCTAAGAAATGTCACATCAATAAGATGCATATTTATTCATCTGACATTTGTTAAATGGAAAAGTCTGACTGAGTCAAAAGTACCCATTTTCAGCACAGACATGGGAAGTAAAGCTTCAATAACACAGAACATGAGACAGTACATTCAATAACAGAAGCTTCAATAACATTAACAGAAGCTTCAATAACATTGTACATAAGACAATACATTAAATAACAGAAAATGTTTACATAAAACATTAATTATGTTATGATTTCAAGTTACATTACAATTTTCATAAGACAAGTGAATTTATTACACTGAATTTCACTTAACATTATATGGAAAAATAAAGAGGGTAGCATGTTTTACTGTTACTGAAAAGTTTCAGAGATTAAACCTTCTGAAGAGATACAAAGTGAATAGTAAAATATATGAGCTAAAACAATATGGGATAAATTATAGTATAAGGAAAAAAGATGAGATGGGAAGTATTTAGGAAAGACTGGCATAGAAAGAAAAGCGTTTTAGAATTTAAGTGAGGGGAAAAGAAAGTGAAACATACGAAATATATTTATAAAAAAAATACAAAAATATAGTTCTATGAAAATAAATATTAATCATATGTTACTTAACAACAGTGTTACTGATATGTAGACATATTAATTTTTAATAGTAGACTATCCTATCATTGCAACCCTCTTTGGTATTCCTAAAATACATAAATTGCAACTCCTCCCTTTAGGCAGATAGTTTCAGGAGCAAGGGGAACAACAGAAACTGTAAGCATTTTTATAAACTGTATTTTAAACCAGTTTGTATAAAAATTAACTTCTTTCTTGAAATACAGTTGGGATTTCTTGGATAAATTATGTTCTTATGTATTTCCATGCAATGAGACATATCTCATTACAGTTGATATAATGTCATTCTTTACATGTATACCATGGAATGATGAGATTGATTTTTATCAACCATTACTTTTGTAAATCTGATAACTATGATAGTAAAGCACTAAATAAAGTTCTTAAACACTACTACTGCTCTGGCCCTGATGTGTGTGGTTTTAGTTTTGTGGATTTTAACACCGGTTTCTAGAATAGTTATGGGTTTATGGTTGGTTATTTAAACAATTCACTTTTAATTAACTGCTTTCAGTTCCAATTAAGTCACTAAAGAAGAAAGTGCTAAACTGAAGATTTAGTTTTTTGTGTTCAGTATTTTTTGGATTTTATTTAGGGTTATTTTACCACTGCAGCTGGTGAATACAAACTTTGTTTTTAAAAATGAATCTTACTCAACTACATGAAGACAAAATATGACAGTAGTAAGAAAATGACTATATACTGGTGTATTTATGCATGCAGATAGACATGTGTGTATTGGAACGTATGTGGGTGTGTATATGTATGTGAATTTGCAATAACCAACCATATAAACAGGTGCATATTAAGGAGAAAAACTGACATTTATAATGAGTAAAAATAAAAATCTCAACAGTAATCTTTAGAAGACATGTATGAATTCCAAAGTAAACAGTTCAAATGATTCAAGCCCCAAGAAGGCTTCTAAAAATAAATGCTACTTAAACCTTTAAATCATTAGAAATTATTGAATTAGCTTTCTAATACACAGTCACTCTGAAATGTGTGATTCAAAATGAAACATGCACAGAAGGTCTACATGCCCAAACTAGTCTGTAATTCAAACACACGATATTTTGGTAAATATTTGAAATAGTAATGTCCATAATAAAGCATTTCAAAAATTAAATAAAAAGTTGTTTGTCTCAACAGCAGAGAAAAGAATCAAGATATTTACATAAAATGTGAGACATTGTGCAAGATAAAGCTGAAAAAACATGTTACAAAGCAAAAAAAGTTGTCAAGAATGAAATACACTGTAAGTCAAAGAACTAGCCAGAGGAATAATCTATTAAGCCATGAAACAACCAGACAAACTACAATCTAACTTTCAAGATACTGACTAAAGTCAACTTACATACCTCTACCAAGGAATTAGCAAGAACATTATACTGTTAAATGAAAGGAAACAGTCTAGAGATTGTATGGTAAAATCAAAACTATTAATAAAAAGAAGTTATGTACTCACCATAACGTTCCATCTGAGTAATTATACTTAATTTTCTGCAACCTGTGGGGTATTTGGATCCATATCGGATCCGAGACAGCAACATTTTATCAAGTATCTGCTCCAAGCTCCTCCCCTTACCCACAATCCCTCACCTCTCCTACCTTCCCTCAGATCGAGTTTGCCACTAACCAAACTATTAGCAACTCAATAACGTTAACCTAGAACAGGTTTGGGGAAGGAGGAAGGGACGGTTGCAGAAAATGAAGTATAACTACACAGATGGAACGTTATGGTGAGTACATAACTTCTTTATCTGAAGTAGTTAACTTAATTTATCTGCAACCTGTGGGACAAGAGTCCACAGCTACCAAAACTCCTGGGAGGCCCTCATGGAAGGATATTGCTGAGCACCGCAGAGCCAAAGGATGCGCTCCCTCTGGAGATCAAATCCAACTTATAATGAGAGACGAATGTATGTGACCTTGCCCAGGTCGCTGTTGCACAGATATCATCCAGAGAAACCCTAGAATAAAAAGCAGCAGAAGTTGCCATAGATCTGGTGGAATGGGCTTTAATAGGACCAGGTGGGGATAGGCCTTTATCCCTATAGAATTGCAGTATACATTGTGTAATCCACCTGGCTAAGGAGACCTTGGAAATGGCCTTGCCCAAAAAGGATCTAGAAAAGGACATGAATAATTGGTCAGACACGAAATTGCTTAGTCCTGTGTAGATAGAAACAAAGCTGTCTATGAACGTCTAGCAACTGCAGCTTATATTCACCCTTGTCCTGGAAATTTGGAAAGAACACAGACAGATTAATCATCTGGTTAATGTTAGATTCAGAAACCACTTTCGGTAAGAAAGAAGGGTTTGTGCGAAGCGAAACCTTGTCTTTATGTAAAATCAAGTAGGGGGCATGGCAGACAAAGCTTGGATCTCAGAAACCCTTTTAGCCAAAGTAATGGCCACTAAAAAGGCTGTCTTCCAGGACAGAAAATTTAAGTCTACTGACGCTGCTGGTTCAAAAGGGGATGCCACCAATGCCTGCACAACTAAAGTAAGGTCCCAAGGGGGGATGTAATTCTTAACCGGGGGACGCAAGAGAAAAGTACCTTTTAGAAAGGCCTTGCACAATCTCAAGGAGGCCAGAGCATTCAAATTTTCGCCAGTATGAAAATTAGATATGGCTGCCAGTTGTACTTTCACTGTGGAGGAACTAGCCCCTTGTTGAAAAATATATGACAAAAACTCCAAAACTGCAGGAACCGGGGCAGTAAATAGATCTATGTTTCTCCAAGAAGCCCAAACAGAGAAGCGTTTCCATTTGCCGCAGTAAACCTTCCTAGTGGAAGCTTTGAGGGGTGCCACCAGAATACTCTTTACCAAAGATGATAAACCGGGAGCCCTAGCGATCAGGGGAACTGGAGCAACCATGTCGTCAGCTTGAGTTTTTCCAGGTCAGGCGGACTGATGCCTGAGGGATGGGATATGACATCCGGGCAGGGATCTAGAATCCGTGAAGGAGTTAGAGCATGAGACCAGAGGAAGGGGAACCACACTTGACATAGCCAGAACGGGGTAATGAGGATCACTTTGCACCCTAGTCGGTATGCTTTCTGAAGAAACTTCGGAAATAGAGGTAGCGGGGGATAGGCATACAGTAACACAGGAGGCCAAGCATGGACTAGAGCATCTCTGGGGGAGTCCCCTGGGGAGGGCATTAGAGCAAAGAACTCTCTGCACTTCGCGAACAGATTGCAGCAAGGGTGACCCCACGCTAGGAAGATCTCATCCGCTATTGACTGATTCAGAGACTACTCATATGGCATTAGAATAGCCTGACTCAATCTGTCCGCTAAAATGTTGAGCACCTCGGGATGTGCATTGCGATCAGAAACTGACTGGTGGAAATTTCCCACTCCCACACTCTCATGGCCTCGTGGCAGAGAGGGTAAGATCTGGTCCCTCCTTGTTTGCTGATGTACCAGACAACGGACATGTTGGCTGACTGAACTGAAATCAACCCCGGGGGAAAACAATTTGAAAGGCTTGCAACGCTAAAAGCACTGCCCTCATCTCCAGAACATTGATATGCAATCTGGTCTCGGTTTGGGACCACGTGCCTTGGACTGTCCTTCCCAAAAAGTGCCCCCCCACCTGAGCTGGGAGGTGTCCGTGGTCACTGTGGCATGGGCTGGGGATGTTAAAAATGGGCAACCTGCCAAGAGTTCTGATGATTGGAGCCACCAAAGAAGAGAAGTCTTGCAGGCTTTGCTGATCCATATAGGGTAGTCCATGGGCAGGTCTAACCAAGACCACTGAACTGCCAAGGCCCACTGAAGCACCCTCATGTGAAGGCGCACACATGGTAGAATTGAAATTGCTGCTGCTATGGAGCCTAGGGCGCTGAGAATGACATCCTGGGGCCGAGGATCACTGACACATGGGCCAGTAGGTTCTGGATCCTGTCCTGAGTGAGAAAAAAGTACAGTTTTGTACCTACCATAAATGTAGATGTTCGAGGATTCCATTGCTGCAGTCCTAACAATTGGGTATAGTCCGCATCCAGTCGGCCCGAATACCAGAGGGTCATTAGACTGACGCCAGTACGGCAGGGTACTAATGCGCATGACCGGCGTCCTATCCTCAGTCTTTTCTTGCCCCAGATGTCAGAAGACCCTAAAAAGACAAGGCCCAAAAAAAACCTGCACCAAAACATGAACAATATATACAAAAATAGAAGCAGGTAGACTCACCTACACTACCACCCCTAAACACAGAGGGGAAGGAGGGAAATGGAATCCTCGAACATCTACATTTATGGTAGGTACAAAACTGTACTATGTTCTTCGTCTTCCATTGCTGCAGTCCTAACAATTGGGTAGAATCCCAAAGCAGAGGTAAGGGAGGCTGGCAAATCATAAAGAAGCAGGAGCTGACAACATGCCTTGCAAAACAGCTGTGGCAAAACCAGCCCTAGACTTAGAGTAGATAGGAAGGTGATAATGCTTAGAGAAAGTATGCACTGAACTCCAAGTAGCTGCTTCCAAAATATCCTTAGTTGCCACCCCCCGTAGAAATGCTGTTGAAGTGGCAGTAGCCCTAGTGGAATGAGGCCTAATCCCAGCTGGAACCTCCTTGCCATGATGGGAATAACAAAATGCAATGCAAAAGCCAATCCACCTAGAAATAGTTTGTTTTGACACAGGCTTGCCGTCCCAACTCAAAGCAAAAGAAACAAACAACTGCTGAGACTGTCTAAAATCCTTAGTCCTGCTTAAGTAATAACGCAATTGCCTGTGTACATCTAAAGTATGCAAAATCCTTTCCCCTTTATTTTGGGGGTCTGCATAAAAAGTAGGCAAATGAATAGTCTGGTTTAAAGCCACACTAGAAACCACCTTAGGCATAAAGGAAGGATTAGTACGTAATGATACCCTATCCTTATGGAAAATCAAAAGGGCTCGACTGCCATAAGGGCCTGCAACTCAGACACCCTTCTTGCAGAAGTAATAGCCAACAAAAAGCAGTCTTCCATGACAAATATTTCAATTCAGCAGTAGCCGCAGGCTCAAAAGGTTGTAGAGTAAGTTTTCCAACACAAAATTGAGATCCCAAGCAGGAGTAGGAGCTCGGGTCTTATATTCTTTGCCCCTCTAAGAAACTGCTTGAACAAAGGATGTGAAAACAAGGTGGGTCACAATCATAGTGAGCAGAAATTGCTGCAGCATGAATCTTAATAGAAGAGAAGGACACACCTTTGTCCAATAACTCGGTAAGATATTGAAGAGCCACACTCAAATTAGGCTCAGAAATCTCCAAATTCCTTGCTGCACTCCAAAATAAAAATCTCTTCCATTTTGCTGCGTACACTCTCCTTGTACTAGGCCGTCTAGCTTCCATAATCACATTTAAAACTTGTTGAGGAAGTTGAGACCTGCTGTGTTTCAACACAGAATATGCCAGGCTGTTAGATGAAGAGAGTGAAGCTTGACATTGAGCAGATGACCGTCCTCTTGAGATAACAGATGAGGAATCAGAGGTAAAGGCCATGGAGGCTTCTTTACCAGACTCGTAGTGGGTACCAGTGTTGCCGAGGCCAATCTGGAGCTATCAAAATCATCCTTGGCCTGTCTTGTCTGACCTTTAATAGCACCTTCGGAAGAAGAGGCAGAGGTGGAAAGGCATACACATGAAGATTTTCCCAACTGAAAGACAGAGCATCCACTTTCCAAGCTGTGTGATGAAACCCCTTTGTGCAATACTTTGGCAGCTGGTGGTTTAGTGGAGAAGCGAACAGATCTATGTCTGGAGTTCCCCATGACACTGTCAATGTCTGAAATACATGAAGATCCAGTTTCCACTGGGATCCATGATTTGTCTGCTTAACACATCTGCTAAGGAGTTCTGTGCTCCTGGCAGAAACCTTGCCTGAAGAGTTAGTTGCAAGCTTAGCGCAATCTCCCATAAAATCATTGCTTGCCTGCATAGAGGATAAGAATGTGTTCCCCCTTGCTTGTTGATGTACCACATGACAGTTGTGTTGTCTGTTAGAATCAACACCTGTCCTGGAAGAAGTAACTCCTTGAAAGTCAGTAAAGCGAACTGGACTGCTAACATCTCCTTCATGTTGATATGTAGATGCTGTAGTCTGGCAGGCCACTTGTCTTGTATCCACTTTCCATTTAGATGAGCTCCCCAAGCAATGTCCGAGGCATCTGTCGTTAAAATCTGACTCGCCTCTGGCCGGGTCACAGAGAGTCCCTTGTTTAGGTGACATTCCTGAGCCCACCACAAAATTCCTTTGAAGGCAAGGTATTATGGGAATGACAGTGTCTAAATCCTGGCAGTGCTGTGTCCATACATTTTGAGATACCATTGTAACTTCCTCATATGCAGTTTGGCATTGGGAAGCACCAGAATACAAGATGCCATGAACCCTAATGCTTGAAGGACTGTCCCTGCAGTCAGCACGGACTGATGAGATAGATGATGGAAGTAAAGTGATAGACTCATTTGTTTGTCCGGGGTTAAAAAGGCCATCTGGGCTGCTGTATTCAGTCTCACACCCAGAAAGCACATGTCTTGAGAGGGTACTAGACTGGACTTTATTTCGCTCACAGAATACCCTAGGCATCTTAGCACTGCTATAACATATTCCAGATGCTGTAGAAGGTCTTCCTTTTCTTGAGCCAGAATCAGGCAGTCGTCTAAGTAAGGATAGATTTGAATTCCTTGTAGCCTGAAGTAAGCTATCACTGGAGCCAGAACCTTGGTGAATACTCTTAGATAAGCCAAAGGGCAATGCAGAGAACTGATAATGAGAATCTCCAGCAGATACTTCCTGCAACTTAGCTGGATAGGCACATGAAGGTAAGCTTCCTTGAGATCTAAAGTTACCATCCAGTGATCTTTGCCCAGCAGAGGCAAAAGCTGTTGTAACGTCAACATCTTGAACTTGGGAATGTCCAGATAAGTGTTGAGGAGAGATAAATCCAAAATTGGTCTCCACGTGTTCCCCTTCTTTGGTACTAGGAACATGCGGGGAATAAAATCCTAGGCCCCTTTCTGATACAGGGACTGGCTGAATGGCCCCATTTTGAGTAACTGAGAAACTTGCTTGTGAGCCTCTTTTCTTTGTGGAGGAGGAACGTCTGGCATGCCTTTGAAAGGGGCATTGTATGGAAATAAAACCTGTAACCGAGGTGAATAATGTCCAACACCCATCTGTCTTGAGTAATTAAATCCCAATTTTCTGTGAAAAGAGACAGTCGAAGGAGCTGCCAGGCGAGAATCTACTGGCAGCTGAAAAGGCAGGTCATTGGGTCTGCGGACTGACCCCTGCCCTCACCAGAAGTCTGAGCAGGTGAACTCCTGTTCTAGACCTAAAAGAACCTTGAGCCCTGCCCCTACCACGTCTAGACCTACCCCTAGACTGGGAGTCATAAGCAGGATAAGTCCACCCCTTAGCAGGCCAATTTCTACTAAACTTCGTGGCTGTACCTGCAAAAATCCTTAACAGTTTGCATAGATTTAGCTTTGTCCTCCATTTTCTTTAAAACTGCTTCCACAGGCGAACCAAACAACACATCAGACTGTAAAGGTGCATCCAAAATCCTTGTCTTAACATGCTCAGCCAAATTCTGATCCCTTAACCAGGCATGCCTAACTAGTGGCAGCCACCCTCGAGGAGGCCTGCACAGCATCAAAGCCACATTGCAAAGAATGCTTGCCCACTTGTTCAGACACATAAACCAAATCCAGCAACTCTTTACACTCAATACCTTCCGCCAAAGCATCCACCTTAGACTTCAATTGAGAAAGGAGATAATTTTGATATTTCAGCATGTGGAACTGACAATTCAATGCTCTCATGGCTAGAGTGGAGGAAGTATACAGTTTCTTACCCCACCTATCCAAAGCCCTAGCCTCCTTGTCAGTGGGAACAGGATTTCTAACCACAGAGGCTTTAACACCTTTAGGCCCCTGAGAAACAGTTTCTGGGTCCGCCCTAGGACTCTTAAACAAATACTTATGAGCGCACCCTATAGTACCTATCAGGTTTAACAGGAGCAGGAGGCAAAGAATCAGGGTTCAGGAAGCCTCTGCAAAAACATCTTCCACCACAGTCAACACAGGAGGTATAGCTAAGGGCCTATGCTGGGGTAAAACAAGAATTTCTTCCTGGAATCAGAGTAATCCTGGCCTTCCCATTTAAAGTGCTCCCTCATGGAATGCAGAGTCTCTGAAAATGAAAAATCCTCAGGAGGAGAAGCCGAAGAGTGGCATCATCCACATCAGAATCAGAATAAGGAGGAAACTCCTGTAAATCATCCATAGAGGACTCAGAAGCCTCTGAACCTTGTTCAAAACTGGCAAACTCCGGCTCCACCCTAGGCCTCTTAGCAGGAGGGCCCATAGAACCTCTAATCATAGTAATCAAATCTTCTGCCATTTTAAGCATATGTTTCTTAGGTACAGAACCCCCCACTGAAGCTGAAATTGGCCTACCTCTAAAAGAAGCTTTAGCAACAGAAGGAGAGGCTCTAACTACTGTGGGAAAAGAGGGAAGAATAGGCACCTGAGAAGCCCCTTCAGCCTGGCCTGCCTCCTGAGATGGGACATCCTGTAACAGTAAAGTTTCTGCCGGAGACTCCATAGAAACTCCTGGCAAAACCTCTGGCCCCACTGAGTTTCTAAAGAACCGACGTCCGGGACTGCGGTTCTTCAACCCTAGGCTTCGCTGTTTTGTCCAATTGCAACGCTTCCCAAACACTAACCTGGCACAGTCTAACCTCCTCTTAATAGTTGTTAAACCTAGCACAAGAGCTGCACTAACAAACGCGTGCTCAGGCCCTAAACAAGGTATACACAAAGTATGGAAATTCTGTTTCCCACAAGAAATACAGTTATTCACTTTTTCTGACATCCGGTTAAATACTGAGGCAAGAAAACCAAAATGTTTAGCCAACTCTGATTCGGTCTGAAACTGAAATATCTCAGAACGCCAACCTGCACTTGCAAAACTGCTTCAAAAGACTGAGGATAGGGCGCGGTCATGCTCTGGTATTACTGGATGCGGACTATACCCAATTGTTAGGACTGCAGCAATGGAAGACGAAGAACATCTTGTAATAGTAGTGTCCAACCATGTCCCTAGGAATTCCAAGGTCTGTGTTGGATTTAGGCGGGACTTGGAGATGTTGATGTTGATCCCTAGATTGACTGCAAGATGCATGAAGGAGTCTCTGGCCATGCAAAGTAGAAGTTTGGTGGTAGCAGCGAGGAGCCAGTTGTCTAGGTAAGGAAACACCTGAATTCCCTGAAGCCTCAGGTGAGCCTCTACTACTACCATAACCTTGGTAAACACCCTGGGGGCAGTGGTGACACCAAAGGGTAGGGCTCTAAACTGGAAATGATTGGCTCCCAGCCAGAAGTGAAGAAATCTCCTGGAGTTTCTGCAAATCTTGATATGGTAGTAAGCATCCTGGAGGTCTATCAAGCACATCCAGTCGCATCCTCGGAGATAAGGTAGGATGGACTGTAAGGTGACCATCTGGAATTTCTGCTTGGCTGCCAACAGGTTCAGGATAGACAGGTCCAATATGGGTCCGAGGTCCCCCGTCTTTTCTGGCACTAAAAAGAACCTGGAGTAAATGCCTAATCTGGACTGATCTGGGGGGACAGATTCGATGGCCCGATTGTAAAGCAGCTTTGAAATCTCGTGTGCTGCGGCCTCTCACTTTGGATTGTATAGGTGAGGTGATGAACGGGATGGAGTATCCTCTGGATATTATTTGGGGCACCCAATGGTCCACTGTGATGGGCTCCCAAGCCGTTAGGTGCAATGACAATCTTTCCCCGACTGTCTCCAGAGTAGGACAGTCGGGCATCCCCTCAGGGTTGCTGCGTGGGTCGGTCCGAGAAGGTCTCCCTCGACCCAAAGTTCCTCGGTCCCCCTCTGCCTCTAGGGTGGCATCTGTCTTGTCCCCATCTGCCTCTAGGGGATGCGTTATCCTGAGTGTCACGGGAAAACTGGGATTTTCTGAACCACATCTTCTTCTGCCCTCTCTGATTCCTAGAAGAGGATCTTTGAGGGCTAGAGAAGTGGACTCCAATGGCAGACAGAGTCTTCCCATCCTTCTCGCTCTGGACTAAGGTGTCACAAGCTGTCTTCCCAAAAAGGGAGGAAGTGTCAAATGGAGTATTTGTGAAATTCGTGAAAGACGCCTTGAAGGGATCCATGAATTGACAGAGTCTGAGCCAGGGATGCCGCCTCACAGCTATGCCAGTCCCAGCTGTCCTAGCCGCTCCTTCCATGGCATGAGAAAGAAGATGCATGGACGTGTTAGAAACGGATTTCAGAGTCGACATTTTTGCCGAGAACAGCCGCTTGTCCTCTGGCGACAAGGACTCTGGGGGTGACACAGCGAATTCCGTGACCAGGTCTCGCTGGAGTCGAATGACATGTGCCAAATAATTGAGCGCTCATATGGAAAACTTTGCTGAAGAAAAAACTCGCTTCCCAAAGCGGTCCACCGCCCTAGACTCTTTGTCCTGAGGGTGGACCGAAGAACTTTCCTAAGCCAGTTCTCTCTTGGTGGCAGCCACTACCACCAGAGCATCCACAGGGGATCCCTTGTACCAAGCATGTCTGTCTGTTGGAGGAGAAAGGATCCTGTCTGGGCATTTGGGTATTGGCTCTATGGTATCAGACTCCTTCCATGCCCACGTGGTGATAAGATCCACTAATGGATCTGCAGGAGGGGACACCCAGGATGTAGATGGGCCCGTGCCAAAGGCCTCCAGGAATACTGATTCATCTGTTGAGGGTGTTGGGGCTGGCCAACCTCCCCTCTGGCAGAGGATTTCCATGATGTCTCCAAAGGAGACATCCTCTGGAGGTGACCTGGGGGAACCCTCACCTTCATCCAAGTCAGTATCTTCTGTGAGGGACTCTGGGGAGTCCATGTGCCTCCTCTTACACAAATGCTTACGTGGGGCCTCCTCAGTGGGACTCTCTGAAGAGGGCTCGTAAGTCATGGGGGGTTCCACAATGGGATCCACCTGGGGGTCCTCTGGCACGGGCTGCCCCTGGGACAAGCTGATGGCAGTCATGACTAAATCCAAGGCAGCCTGGGCGGAGTCCAAGGTAATGGGCTGGGGTGTCAATTCCTGGGAGAGAACCCTCTCCACCACATTGAAGGCTGAAGGACAGCGCACCTCCTTAGCAACCAACAAGGAAGAAGTTCTCCCCGGCTCTGTCGTGAGGATTGAGGCCGAGGCCAAGGTAGCCAGGGTTCCAAAGGAAAGGCTCGGATCCAACAAATTCGGAGCTGAAGACATTTCCGTTCCCTCTGATCTGGCTCCCTATTCTCGGCCCCGAGAGTTGCTCGGATCTGAACAAGTCTGATCCAAGGAACTTAAGGTAATGGCCAGCGTGGAGGTTGGAGGAACCATCAGCACCGAACCCCCAGCTCGGTTCCATAAACCCTGAGATTGATGGTCGGATCAGGGAAGGGGAGATAGGATGGAAGAAGGGAACAGAGGTCCCCTCTCTGGCCGGAGAGCGGCCTGACAAGACTCCCATTTGGATTTGGTTCCAAATGCATCTACGCATCATCCTGTCCATGTCAAGCTCCGATAGACTCTGAGTCGACCACGAGGTGATGACCGACTCGGACCTGGCCCTATGAGACTACCTCGAAGAACGCCTCCGATCCAAGGGCTCTGTCAGCTCTGGGGAGAACCACGGGGAATGGAGCCGAGGAGAAGTGGTCCTAACAACTTTCACAGGTGGACTGGGAAAAGGCTCCCGCTCAGGAGATCGCTTGCGGTGCCTCTCTACCATTTTTTCTCTCTCTTTTTTGTCCTTATCTGCAGCTTTTGTCCCCACCTCAGCAGGCTTAGAGGGAGGTTGAGTCCCAGCCTGGGGTGGGGGTTGGTCGGCTACAGGAGCCGAAGTCGAGGCCGTCATCTCTAAAGTAGAAATTGGTAGCAGGCCCTTGGCTACCAGTTTCGCCTTCCTTTCTTTAAGGGCTATGGGACTGAACCCTGCACACACAGCACATAGCAAACTAAGATGGGGAACGCCAAGGCAAATAACACACAGAGTGTGGCCATCAGCCGGTGAAAGCTTGTGGCCACACTCTGTGCATTTCTTGAACATTGGTTTAGGCTGGTCAGCCATAATACACTCCACTGAGCCAAATGCTAAACTTACACATGCACACTCAGGGGTTTGGCTAGGCCTACTCTATTCAAGAAAGAAACACAAACTTTCTAACTATTTTTTTTTTTTTTTTTTTTTTAACAAACCGACGACAAGACGAAGGGGAGGAAGGGCTATCACAAACAACTACTCTCGCACACTAACTAATCAATCAAAAGTTCCACTTACACTACTCAACTTGGAGCTATAGAGACCACGATGCGTACGCATGAAGCGGCAAATGAGATCTGGGGGAAGGTAGGAGAGATGAGGGATTATGAGTAAGGGGAGGAGCTTGGAGCAGATGCTTGATAAAATGTTGCCAGCTCGGATCCGATATGGATCCGAATACCCACAGGTTGCAGATAAATGAAGTTAACTACTTCAGATCGATCTTAGATTTTTTTCTGAAGGGAAAGAAATAAGTATCTTCTTTATTAGATCTTAACAAGAAAGTAGAGCTGCGTAAGAACTTACCATAACAGTAGATATCCTACTGATCACTGTTGGAGTATTCCAAACAGATGGGTTTTCACTGCTGACATCTGGCTAGGGTACCAAAAGTTAACCTTTTTTAGACTGTACGGCTGATTAATGACCTCAGATCATAAGACTATGAGTACATAGGTGGACATACGAGCACAGATGCTTAGACTACATCCAAGCCAGGTGCCTGAAGATTTCTGAGACAGACTGGTCAGCTAGGAGGGGCCAAGCAGGGAGGGAGGGGAACCCCCTCAATTCTGAAGTCCTGCATACAGGGCAGTAAGAGAAAAAGATGGTAGCCAAAGGGGAAAGGAGGGTGGGACAGAATATTGCAACAGTGATCAATAGGACATCTACTGTTATGATAAGTTCTCAGACAACTGTATCATGTCCTGAATGAGATCACTGTTGCAGTATTCCAAACAGATGAGTGATTTCCAGTGCTCAAGGGAACAGAAAAGAGGATGATGGTTAACGGAGAAAGGAATTGTCCAAGAGTCCAAAGAGAAATGACTTAGTGAAGGCAGCTTTGGACCCATCTTGAAAAGGCATCAGTTCTGTAATGTTTAGTGAAAATATGTATAGATGATCAGATGGAAGCTTCCAGGACTGTCCTGGCATAAACCCTTTTGTAGAAGACCACAGAGGATGCCACTGCCCTAGTACAGTGAGCTCAATGGTAGGTGGGCAAGGATTTGCCTTGGTGTAAGTAACAAAAGCAGATGGACTTAGAAATCCAGCTTGCAATGGTTTGTTCAGATACTGGGTGGACAAGTTTAGAGGCCACGAAAGAGACAGCTGGTCTGACTTGTGAAGAGATTTAATTTTTGCCAAATAAAATGTCAGCTGTCTAGACAGAGCAGGAGTCTTTCCCCTGTTCTATGGGTTTGGAAAGAAAGTAGGCAGGCTGATGGCCTAGTTGAGGCACATCTCATTCACCACCTTAGGCATGAACAGGGGAGGATTTAACCCTCAGGGACACTTTGTCCTTGTGTAAAATAAGAAAGGGTAGAACAGCCACAAGTACCTGAGGTTCTGAGATTTTCCTAGCAGAAGTGAGGGCAAGTAGCAAGATAGTTTTCCACTTACAGAGTTTGAGATTTCCTAAAGCTACTGGTTCAAATGGTGGCAGAGACAGATTTTACAGTATGAAGTCCAAAGGAGGGGGTATGGGCCTCCTTGGGGGTCTAAGGTGCAGTACGCCTTTTAGGAATTGTTTGACATCAGGCCTGGACACAACAGGGGGACTGAGGGTCAGAAAGGCAGACAAGGGCTTTAATGGAGGAGTATGCCAGACCTGTATTTATGAGTTAACCCAAGTACTTTACAGTGAGAAACACCTCTGATTTCATGGGGTCCTCACTGTTTTTATGATACCAAAAGGAAAATCTCTTCCATTTGGCTATGTTAGGATTTTCAAGTAGTGGGTCTCAGTGCTTCCTGGACAACATGCAGTACTTCCTGTGAAAACTGGTGCCTGAAAGTAATAAGAACCTAATTGTCCATAGGCTTAAGTTTAAGGTTGACAGGTTCAGATGAAGCAGTGAGCCCCCCCTGCTGTGTGATGAGATCCACTTTGCTTGGTAGTTTGTTGTGATTGCTCCTGACTAGATGAAACAGAAGAGGGAACCAATGCTGCCTTGGCCAAGACAGTTGCCAGTAAGATTCTTGTTTTTATTTTGTGTACCTTTAGTAAACGTTTTAGGATTAATGGAAATGGAGGGAAAGCATAAAGAAACTTCCCTCTCTACTGAAAGTAGACTGCATCTGTTTTTCAGGCTGAGGGGCAAGGAGTCTTGGTGCAAAACAGGGAAGCTGCCCGTTTCTCTCTGAAGCAAGTAAATCTATCTGAGGTGTTTCCCACCTGTGTCGAATGCCCTGAAAATCCTGCCTGTTTAGGGTCCATTTGTGAGTTTCCAAACAATATGAGCTAGTCTGCATAACTGGTATGATCTGGTCCTTCCTTGCTTGTTTATGTAACACATAACAATGGTATTGTCTGTGAATACTTCAAGAGTGCCTGGTTTCCAGATGAGCGAGAAAACCTGAAGTGCTTGGATGTGGGCCCTCATCTCTTTAAGATCAATGTGTTCCTTCTTGAGCTTGGGCTACTACCTGCCCTGGACACTGTAGATACCAAGTCCAGGCCCCCAAGGCCTCATCTGAGATGTCTGTGTACTTCTCTTAAGCTAGAGTATGTGGTTTAAAGGGAAGCCCTGGATTGTGATTCACCTGGGCCACCCACCATGAGATCAACTTTTAGACACATGGTATGAGGGGGATCTCTGTGTTTAGAGGATGAGAATGTTGGAACCATAGTGTTTTCTGATATCACTAAATTTTCTTCATATGCAACCTGGTTAGAGGGAGCATTGGGATGGTTGCTGCCATGAAACTCAGGGCCCGTAGAGATTCCAGGGCTAAGCATGTGTCAAGGTAGGAGATGGAGTGGAAGCAAGTTGTAAGGCTGTGTACCTTCTCCTGAGGCAGGTAGGCCTGCGTCTTCTTTTTGCCCAATCTGCAGCACAGGAACACAAGGTCCTGGGTGGGCTAAGGAGAGGACTTTTTGTAGGTGATGGTGAACCCCAACTGTATGAGTAGTTTGAGGGTAAATTGGAGGTGTTGTAGTGGGGGTCTGTGGTGAGACAGCTTGGATCAGCAACCTATTTAAGTAAGAAAGATCTGAATTCCCTGAGTTCGGCAGAATGCTATCACTGCTGTTAGACTCTTTGGGAATACTCTTAGGGTTGTGTAAAGCCCGAAAGGCAAAGCAGTAAACTGAAAGTGAGATGAGCCAGTATAGAACATGAGGAATTTCCTGACAGAAAGGCAAATGGGAATATATAGACAGGCATCCTTTAGATCCAGAAAGAACAGGTGTCCCTGTGGAAGAATAAGAGGCATATGGTCTATAGGGAGAGCATTTTGAAAGTTGGCTCTTTTAGGAATGTAGTTAACAAGGCGTGATCCAGTATGGGTCTCCAATTTTCTTGGAACTAGGAACAGTCTGGAGTAAAAAAAAAAAAAAAAACCCTTCCTACAAATCTGGCAGGCACTGTTCTATTGTGCATTGGGGCTGTAATTCCTGGAAGATAAGCAAAAGAAACTGCAGTCGGTTGCAGAGAGGAGTGGGTATATCATTCAAGGATTGAAGTTCCTTCCAAGACATGGCATAACCCTCTTTATGATAGAAAACACCCATTGGTCTGTCATAATCTTTTCCCAATTTGAAATGGACTGAGTTAGTCTTTTGGAGAGGGGCAAGACAGGACCCAAAGGGGAGGGTGGGGACTTGGAAGACAGACTTCTCTGACAAGAGAGGTCTCCCAGATCTGGGGTCCTTATGAGGTTTCTCTGGAAATTTCTTCCTGGGTACCGTCTTGCATTTCTGAAGTGGTCTGGATTCCCCTCTAATGAAAGAAGTTGGCTTGGCAGAGTAGCTTCTCTGGTATCTAGGTACAGAGGTAAGCAGAATCTGTCAATAGTCTTTCATACTTTTGCTTTGTTCCTGGAAGGCTTTAAAGAAGTTGGCTGCCTGTGGGCCAAACAAAAGATTCTTGTCTAAGGGTGAATCTATCAGCTTGGCTTTGAAATCCTCTGGCACAGGTTGACTGTCCAATCATGCATCCTTGCAGATGACAGTACCAGTAGCAGCAGCTCTGGAAGAGGCCTCCTCAGCATGATATGTTACACTGTGTCTGGCCACCTGAGTGACCTAATTAACCAGAGACAGAATTTGTTGTTTGGACTAGGAGCCCTGCGAATCCACCACTATCTTGTTCAAACTGTTAAGGATGGACAATGGGTATTTGGTCATCTGGGTCTAGCACTTAATAGTCTTGAAAGCCAGAGTACATGAAGAATGGACCTTCTTTCTCCATCTATCCATGGCCCTACTTTCCTTATCTGGAGAGCACTGGCAAGCAATTTTGAAGGTTTGTCCAAGGAGAGAGACATTGCAGATAGGGTTGCCATAGAGTTCTTGTACAGGAATTTAAGTTCATCTGGAACTTTATAGAAATGGCCTCTGACCATATGGAAGAAGGGGGCTGTGAATCAGGAGCTGTACAGGTAGACTGGAAGGCATCTAAAAAGTTTTCCAGAACTGGAGGGACAGGAAAAGGTGAAGGAGTGCCCACTTCCAAGAGATTATGGAACCTTTTCTGGACCTCTGAAATTTGTCTACACTCCCACTCAAAATGTTTCTTCATGTTTAAAATAATCCCCTCAAAAGAAGTCTCTTCCATTGGGGAGTCAAGAGAGGTGGAGTCTTCCTCATTTGAAGGGACTTGACCAGGGGAGTGGATTTGAGAACAGTAAGACAGAGAATGGTCAGAGTTTGAGGCCTCTTCTTCAGAGGAAGATGAAGCAACAAAAATTTTCTGAGGAGTAGAAGGGATTGGGGAGCAGCCAAAGAATGTGGTTTCAAGGCCATAATGGCCTTGAGCAGACCTTGAGAGAAGTCCATCCTCTCCTTCTCTCTAGACAGAATGTGTGAAGGTACATGTTTAAGCAATAACCCATGAACAGGTGTGGGTAATGCTGGATTTACTCACAGATGGTGTGGTCTGATCACAAGGATAAAGCCCGGGTGATCAAAGACAACCATGGGTAAATCCAGCATTACTCACACACAGGAGTGGGTTACTTCTATACAAAACAAACCAAGTCCTATGCACGAGGGATTGCACGGTCCAAACCAAGTAGAAAGCACCAAATAGACCAGCAAGGCAGCACAGAGTTTAATAAATTTATTGAATACTTGTATAAATAACAGACTAGTTTCGGCAAACAGCCTTCTTCAGTGTAACACAGTATAGTCAACTACTGCATTTTTGTATGACAAATTTCAAGTGTTTAAAAATATGTTTCAAACTTATGAATATTCATGATCTCAATTTCTGATTGGCTCTTGTTAAGTACTTAAATGATGACTAAAAAGGAACTTGACTATACTGTGTTACACTGAAGAAGGCTGTTTGCCTTGCTGGTTTACTTCTATACAAAGACATTACTTAAGAACAAAATTACTTAACTTTCTTAAATAGTGTCTTTGTATAATGGCACTACAGTGTTCCTCTACACTGTTTCCCTCCTTGTCCTTCCACATTTTCTGACCTACTGCGCATGCATATGGGACTTATGTTCCCATGCTTGCACAGTACATCAGTGCTGTTCAACAGATGAAATAGGAAAAAATAATCTCCATTGTTTGTTTTTTTTTATTATTATTTGTATGTTTTTTTAAGTATGGAAAAAAGTGGACATGCTCCAAAAATCTGGACAATTCAGAGGTACAACAGTCTGCCAAGACACTGCAGAAATACAAGGAAAATCATGTATGTTTCTGTTTCTTAAGTTTTGCAGAACATACCTGATTTTTCTTGTATCTGGTCTTCTCCACAGCATACATCAATGGAAAAGTATGGCCTCTCAATGGTACTTCAGTAACCAGACTTTTTTCTATTGGTATATGCTCGATTCACAACAGGCACCCTGGTTGACCTGACCAATCAGCGTGCATGTTTTTAAGATGTCATTGTATAATTTGACTTTTCTCACTTTTCCTTAGGCGTGACGTCTGCTTGAACCAAGCAGGGTGGCTCAAACCCCTGTTGAGTAAATGTTCCAGGAAACTCTTCCTTGACTAAAATCTATGGGATATCTTCTGGACCCTATAAAATGAGTAGTGGTCACTTCTTCCTAGTAGAAATGGCCTCTTCAGTCATATGACCCTCAGACATCATACCAGATATGAGCCAAGGTCACAGTAGGAGGCATCAGAAGTAGAGTTCAATGTACTGTGGTTTTTGTAACCTTTCAGGTGTGGCAAAATCATACTAGGCAGACTGACTGCCAGGCTTAGGCCAAAAGTAATGTAGTCATGTTCCATCCTAAGGCAGAATAGACACTGGGTATGGAGGTCTTTCTAGGGAATTTGCCTACTGTACTCACACTTACCCCTCCCAGTAAATGTGTCTTTCTTGGAGTTTAATAGCTCTACAGATGAAGGAATAAAAACAGAATTAATAGGGGTGTCCACAATAATATTTCATAGCACTTGTTAAAAACAGAATTTTTAAAGGATAACGTGAGCCATGTAGTTATGACTTATCAGTGCTAATGTACTAGAAGCATAATCCTTTTTACCATACTAGTCTAGCAGACATTACTCTCCAATAAAATCCAATGTAGAAACCAAAGGATGCATTAAGACTCTTGGAGGATGTAGGTATGCAGAAAATGCTCCAGGATATGACTTCAAACTAAATTAAACAAAGATTTTCACTGTCAAAACTTTACTGGGATACAGCACTAATCTCAAGAAATTAATGGCTAGTCATAGTTTACCTAAGATATTAAATGACTCAATAAAGTTATCATTACGTGGGTTACAGCCTTTAAACTGACAGGATTTGCCCTTGTGTGAAAGAATATGCTATGGCAAAAGGTGTTGAAAATATAAAAAAAAAAAACATTAAACAGAGTAGAAGGAGATGGACTTCAACTTCTGTTTGATTTTTGTGTATATATATATATATATATATATATATATATATATATATATATATATATATATATACACACACATATATATATATATATATATATATATATATATATATATATATATATGG
>NC_056731.1:804013574-804076074 GCF_019279795.1 Protopterus annectens | reverse complement strand
AAACGTAATTGTCTATGAACATCCAATGAATGCAATTTGTATTCCCCTTTGTTTGAATACTTGGGAAAAAGACAGGCAAATTGATTGACTGGTTAATATTGATTCAGAAGAGACCTTCGGAAGAAAAGATGGATTGGTCCTGAGGCACACCCTATCAGGAAAGAAAGAAAGGTAAGGCGGTTTGACACAAAGAGCCTGAAGCTCAGACACCCTTCTGGCTGAAGTGATAGCTACCAGAAAGGCAGTCTTCCAGGAAAGGAATTTTAAATCAGCAGAAGCTGCAGGCTCGAAGGAGGAGCAGTAAGGGCCTGCAGGACTAAAGACAAGTCCCAAGGCGGTACAACCTCCTTGACTGGAGGCCTTAATAAAAACTCCTTTGAGAAAGGTTTTGCATAATTTCGCTGTCATAAGGGGAGCTGTGTCCTGTCCAATGTGATAATGCGAGATAGCCGCCAATTGTACCTTAATCGTGGAAGAACTGGCCCCTTGATGAAAGAGGTCTGTTAGAAAATCTAGCACCGCAGAGATAGGTGCTGAAAAAGGATCCACAGTTCTCTGTCCTGCCCATATAGAGAACCTCTTCCATTTACTCCGATAAACCTGTCTGGTGGAAGGTTTATGAGCAGCCACCAAAATGGCTTTGACCGTGAAGAGATACCGAGTCCTAATTAAGGTTGGAACTGGAGCAGCCAAGCTGTCAACTTCAGGGTTCGCAGATTGGGAACTGGCATTCCCAGAGGGTGAGAGATGAGATCCGAAATTGGATCCAGAATCCATGGTGGATTGATTTTGTGAGACCATACGATGGGGAACCAAGGTTGTCGAGGCCAGAATGGGGCAATGAGAATCATTCTGCTCCCCAAACTGTTGGCTTTCTGCAGAAACCTCTGCATCAGAGGAAGTGGAGGGTAGGCATAAAGGAGACCGGGAGGCCAAGCATGCACCAGAGCATCCCTCGGGAACTCCCCTGGTGGGGAAGTAGAGCGAAGAAATTGTCGCATTTGGCGTTTGAGGGAGAAGCAAAAAGATCGCAACAGGGTTGCCCCCAAACGGCAAAAATCTTCTTCGCTACTTGAAGGTTTAGGGACCACTCGTGTGGAGAAAGGATGGTGCGACTGAGCTTGTCCGCAAGGATGTTGGACTTTCCCGGAATGTGCGTTGCTATCAGAAAGCGTTTGGTGGAAATTGCCCATTCCCAGACTCTCATGGCCTCTCGACAAAGGGGGTAAGACCTGGTTCCTCCCTGCTTGTTGATATACCAGACTACCGACATGTTGTCTGTCTGAATCGCAATAGTCCCTGAAGGAAGAACGTGGTGAAGTGCTTGCAACGCTAGGAGCACCGCCCTCATTTCCAGGACATTTATATGCAATGACGTCTCTGTGGGATTCCACGTGCCTTGGACAATCTTTCCCGCAGAATGCCCCCCCCCACCCGAGGCAAGAAGCGTCCGTGGTCACTGTGGCTCGGGGAAATGCAGCGCAAAAAGGTCTCCCTGCCAGGGGCTCTGGAGAAAGAAGCCACCACAGAAGGGAGTCCCTGCACGCTCTGCTGACCGCAATCGGAGCGTTTAGAGACGAACAAAGAGGAGACCACTGAACTTGAAGGGTCCATTGAAGAACCCGCATGCGTAAGCGGGCATGAATTAGAAGCGGGATAGCTGCCGCCATAGAACCTAGGGCCCTCAGGACCGAAGCTGCAGTTGGTGAAGGTTGAAGGATTGCTGTCACATGACACCTCAGGCTGACGATACGGTCTGGGGTGAGGAAGGCTCGCATTGATCTGGTGTCTAGTCTTCCTCCTATGAAATCTATAATTTGAGTTGGATTCAGAAAAGATTTCTCCCAGTTGATCGTGATGCCCAGCCTTGGTGCTAGTTGAAGGAAGTAATCCCTGGCTGAGCACAGAAGATGCCTTGATGATGCCGTCAGGAGCCAGTCGTCCAGGTGCGGAAAGACCTGTAATCCCTGGAGCCTCAGGTGGGCCGCTACCACCGCTAACACCTTGGTAAACACCCTGGGGCTGAGGTGAGACCAAAGGGAGGACCCTGAACTGATAATGACTGGCTCCCAGCCGAAGCGAAGAAACCTCCTGGATCGCCTGTCCATCCGTATGTGGTAGTACGCATCCTTGAGGTCTATGGAACACATCCAGTCGTTCTCCCTCAAAAGGGAGTATAGATTGCAGGGTGACCATCCGGAACTTTTGTTTGGTTACTGACAGGTTCAACAGGAAAGGTCTAAAATTGGTCTTAAGTCCCCGTCTTCTTTGGCACCAAAAGAACCTGGAGTAAAACCCTAATCCGGCTTGATCTGGGGACGCTGGATGGCTCTTTTTCTAGCAGCTGCTCGATCTCGAGCTGCCGCCTCCTTTGGTCGGGTGGAACATCTGGGAGGCTGCGAGATTTGGGAATCTTGATTAGGGTATTGAATATCCTCTGGATATGAGTCAAGCACCCAACTGTCTGTTGTTATGGACTCCCAAGAAGTCAGGTGCATCGAAAACCGCCCCCCGACTGCCTCCAGAGACGGACAGCCGAGCAACCCTTCAGGGCTGCTGCGTGGGTCTCTCAGAGAAGGGTTCTCTGGACCCAAAATTGCCAGGAGCCCCCCTGCCTCTGGCACGACGACCTCCCCGTCCTCCTCTGCCACGGAAGGACTGGTTATCCGGAGCAGGTTGGGACTGCTGCGACTTCCGGAACCACATCTTCTTCTGTCCCTTTTGGTTCTTAGAGAAGGACCTCTGGGGAGCTGAGAAGCGGACTCCGACGGCAGACAGCATCTTCCCGTCCTTTTCGCTCTGGACTAACGTGTCGCGAACAGTCTTGCCAAACAAGGCAGAACCATTGAAAGGGGCATTCGCGAAGGTCGCCTTGAAGGGCTCAGCAAAATCACAATGGCGGAGCCAGGCCTGTCGCCTCATGACAAGGCCTGCTCCACTGGCTCTAGCGGCTCCCTCAGTAGCATGAGACAGCAGCCGCATAGATGTATTGGATACAGATCTGAGAGTGGCCATTCGGGTGGAGTAAACCTGTTTATCCTCACTCGAGATGGACTCCGGGGGAGATGCAGCGTATTCTTTAATCAGATCTCGCTGCATCCTAATGACATGTGCCATGTAGTTCAGCGCTCTCAAAGAGAAGGTCGCTGAACTAAACACTCGCTTCCCAATGCGATCCATCGAACGGGACTCCTTGCCCGGAGGATGGACGGAGGGACTCTCCTGGGCCAATTCCCTCTTCGTGGCTGCAGCCATCATCATGGCATCAACTGGGGGACCCTTACTCCAGTGGGTGCGGTCTGATGGAGGAGAAAGAATGCGGTCCGGGCGCTTAGGAATAGGCTCAATGGTGTCCGGATCCTTCCACGCCCTGATAGATATAAGATCTACCAGGGGGTCAGCAGGAGGGACACCCAAGAGGTAGAAGGGCCCGCCTCGAATGCCTCCAAGAACACAGACTCGTCCGAAGAAGCCTTGGGGCAGACCACCCCCTGATCCTTAACATCTCCATGATGTCTCCAAATGAGACATCCTCAGGGGTGACCTAGGGAGCCTTCCCTTCAGCCAAGTCCGTGTCTTCAGTGACGGACTCAGGGGAGTCCATGTGCCTCCTCTTGCACTTGCGCTTCCAAGGTACTTCATCGGGGGGGCTGTCCGAGGAGTACTCTTCAGCAGATGGATGTTCCAAGGGAACCACTTGGGACATCGAGGCGGGCTGTCCCTGGGACCGGCTGGTGGGGGCCTGGCCCAACTGCAAAGGAGTGCGGGATGGAGCCGTGGCAGGGACCGGGGGTGCGGATGTCCTCGACAGTGCCCTTTCCATAACGTTGAAAGCCGAGGGGGAGCCAGCTTCTCTAAGCCCCGAGAGCCGACCCCCACTCGGATCCGACGTACGGATCGGAGTCGGAGCGAAACCGCCGGATCCGAGACCAGTGTGCTCCGACCTGGACGGAGCGAAGACACACCAGCTCCCTCGGATCCGAGGCTCGGCCTCGGCTCGAGAGGTCGGGTCCGGCACCAAGCACTCAAGGGATGGGACGGATCCGAGGTGCGCCGACCAATCGGATCCGACCCACCCCCGGATCCAAATCTGCACGGCGCCGAAAGCTCCGAACCCGTGGTATGGGTCGGAGAAGGAGCTAATGGGGCGAAAAAAGGGGTCGAAGCCCCTCCCGGTTGGGGGGGGGCTAGGAGCACTCCCATTTGCATTTGGGCCTGGATGAATTTCCTCATCATCCGTCCATATCAGCTTCGCTCATCGAAAAGGTCGATCTAGAGGAGGCCACCGGCGGACCTAGAGAACCGTCTCGGTGACCTCCTGGAAGGGCTAGCCTCCTCCTCCTCGGGTCCAGGAGAGAACCGAGGGGAGTGGAGCCGAGGAGGAGGAAAGCTAGAAGGCACAGGGAAGCCCGCAGATGGAGGAGCCGAGCTGGAAGCTTCGGCTCTCCTCTTGTGGTGCTTCTCCTGTGCCTCTCCTTCTGTCTCTCCCTAGTAGAATCCTTCCCTCCGGCAATTTTAAGGGAGGTTGAGTCCCAGCCGGAGGGGAGAACTCACAGCAACAAGTTGCTGACTGGAGGGCAGAGGCCGAAGCAGTATCTGGGGTAAAAGACCCGCCAGCACTAACTTCGACCTCCGTTCCTTAAAGCCCGGGGTTGAACCCTGCACAAATGGTACAACCAGAAGACAGGTGTTCAACCCCAAGCATGCACCGAGTGTGGCCATCTGCTGGGGACAGCTTATGGCCACACTCGTACATTTCAAAAGACAGCCTTAGGGGCTTCAGACATTACACCTAAGGCCTAAACACACACACACACAAACAAACTACGAAAACCCGAGAAAAATTAACTAAAGAGGGAGGAAAGCCTTAACCACACACAACACTAACTATATTTGTAACAAAAAAAGAGAATTTGAACAATTTTCCTGTCAGAAAACTACACTTATCTCAAAACCACGCCAGGAGCTCTAGAATTCCGTTGCTTCTTGAAAAGCGGCAAACGAAATCTGGGGTCAGTCAGGGCTTGGCAAGGGGTTATGGGTAAGAGGGAGGAGCTAGGAGCTCGGAGCCTAAGCTTTTGAATTGCCGGCTCGGATCCGAGATCGGATCCGATACCCACAGGTTGCAGACGAATGAAGTCTGCCTACTTCAGATATACTTTTTCATTTGCTAATATATGGATTTTCTAGTAGCAGGCTTTCTTGCCTCCATTAGTGCTTGCTACACGTCTTCAGTAAACAAGTGCCTAAAAGGAATTAAGGCCCTCTCATCCAGGCAGTCAACTGAAGCTGACTGATGTCGACGTGTATCAAACACCACTGCTTTTGTGTGTGTATATTTAATCTGTGCAGAAGCTTGGGGGATTCCTTCTGAATATTCAAAAGAACCCTGGATATTACTGGAAAGAGTGAAAAGGCATACAGGAACATTCCTGGCCAAAGGACAGAAAAGAAAACAAAAGGCATTTGTCTTAGGCCTTCTTGCATAGAGTCCTAGAAAGGAATTTTGCCAGTTGGTTGTTCAGACAGGAAGCAAAGAGGTCTATTTGAGGAACTCCACACAGATAGATTAAATCTTGGAAGACCCCCTGATCTAAGTTCCATTCATGAAGATCTGCCCTAGTCCTGTTCAGTTTGTTTGCCACACAATTTTTGCTTTGCCAGAATGTAGGATGCTTGTAGAGTGGGACTGTGTTATGAAGCTATATCCCAAGCTAACATGGCTAGTCTGCAAAGGGAATACAACCTTTTTCCCCCCTTGCTTGCTGATATATTACATGACTGTGGTATTGTCTGTAACCATTTAAAAAGGCCCCAGGGACCAAAGATGGTTAAAGAGTTGAGTGCCTTGATCACTGCAAGCATATGCTTGATATTTACAAGCTTTCATCTGTCATTGGTATCCTACACCCCCTGAACTTTTATCCCTTCTGAAACTGCTCCCCAAGCAAAATCCAAATCATCTCTGCTGAATGACTGCCTTGGAGCAGAAAGAGAGAAGGGGAGACCTGGATTTAAAAATATCTGCTGTCTCCACCAAGATATTTATTCTCTGCCAAACCCCAGCACTGGGATTTGAAAAGATAAAGAATGTTGATGCTGGAACCAAACAGATTTCAGGCACTACTGTAGCCTCCTCATGTGGAGCCTTGCCAGGGTTATCATGAAAATCATAGATGCCATAAGACCCAAAATCCTGACGTATGACCTCACAGTGACTCGAGTCTGAGTGGAAAACCTTAGAAACAGATCTAAATAATGATCTACTTTTTCTTGTGGAAGAAAAGCTCTTTGAACTGAGGTGTCTGGTTGACATCCTGGAAACACAATCCTTTGTGAGGAAGTCAAGAAAGACTTTTGAATGTTCTCTTGAAATCACAGCTTATGTAAGAGATCTCTCGCCCAAGAGAGAGGGAGATTCTTGATACTTTGAAAAAAAAAGTCTGGAAAGATAAACAAGTTGTCTGAATATAGAAAATGTGGATACCCTGTAGCCTGCAATAAACTATAACTGGAGCTAGATACTTTGTGTACACTTTGTGCAGTGGATAGTCCAAAGCGTAAGGCAGAGAACTGATAATGTGATCCAGACACACCACACCTTAAGAAACAGAGGTCTGGAGGAATAGGTGTGATAAGCATTGTTTAATTCTACTGTTATCAAGAAACGTGAAAGAGGAAGAAAGCGACATCATTTTGAACTGGGGTGCTATCACTGTGACAACAGGAGGTACTGCCAGTCATGCCAGGAGAAATAGGGCAGTAGATTTGTAACATATGCCAGCACAGCTAGCTGGAATTTTAAAAATAATTCTGTCATTTGTATATCGAAATGATTTGGACAGATGCTTGTGTTGAAAATGTATTTGTGAGGTTTGGTTTTATTGAAATGTATCAACAGTGTGCCCTGCTGGAAGGAAAACAGATGTACATGCATTACTGTAACTGCTTAAATGTATACATTGTAACAGCATATACTGGAAGTGAAGAGGTTAACCTTAATCCACTGGACTTTGCAAATTATTCTTGAAATTAAATTACTTTATGGGTTAAGCCATAAAGATGTTATCCCACAGTTTTGAATGGAGCCATAGATGCAGTTTCTGTGCTAAAGAATATTTTGTAGCTCCTGTAGGAAGAGTGAAATGGTTTTATGACTTCCAACAGCTGCACCACATCTGAGCAAAGCTCTTTGTGTATTGTAGCACATAGGTGCTACACCCTGGTAGCTTCTAGTGATGAGGAATAGTGCAAAACAGAGTCTGATGACCAGATGTATGTGATGTCATTTTGTACAGAAATAAGGTGTTCCACACCAGACGTCAACCCGTTACTGGTTAGATCAGACCATAAACTAATCACTCTGGATGTCCACACCCCACCACCACCCCCAACTAAGGAAACCACAGTAAAAAACTTTTCTAAAGCAAACTTCACCTTACTTATGACAGAGGTGGTAAGTTTCACAGCCCCCACACTAAAGGATAACGCTGCCCAAGATGCAGAAACCTTTACAAATGCACTCTATGAGCACCTACAAGGATGCATGGATCGTGCCATCCCTAGCAAAACCAAGACTCACTCCTCTAAGAGAAGGAAACTAGTTTGGTGGACCCCTGCAATGAACACGCTATACAATAGAAGGAGGAAACTAGTTCAGAAAAAAAAGCAAATCCCAAGAAGGAAAGACATCCCTGATCAGTATCAGTAAGAAACTAAGGTCCATCATGAAATCATCCAAGGCTAACTTTGAAAGAAAAATAGCCAAAGATTCAAAAGATAACCACAAAGCCTTCTTTAGCTATGTTAAGAATCTAACTGGCAACTTGCAATATGCACTGAACTAGTGCAAAATAGCACAAAATATACTGAACCTACTGGTATTGCCAACATCCTGGCAGATAGATTCAGTGCAAACTTCACCCCCCTCTCACCTCCAAAAGGGCCCACAACAATACCGGAAAAGTGTAGTGTCCCAAAAATCACAGACGCACAGGTGAAAACTGCCCTTTCAAAAGCCAAAAACACAGAGTGAATGGGACCAGCTGGTGTCCCAGGCTGCGTCTTGAACGAAATAACCCTCCACCTAAACACGTTGTTCAACCTCAACCACTCCACAGGCTACGTGCCTATAGAATGGCGCACAGCAATGGTTATTCCTCTCCACAAAGGAGGGGCCACAACTGACCCAGGTAACTATCGCCCCATAAGCCTGACTAGCCTGGTCTGCAAGGCTGTGGAGCGCATCATCATGGAACTCATTAACAAAGACATTGGGAACCTCTAAACACTTGACCCAACCCAGTTCGGCTTTGTTAAGGGCAGATCATGCCTACTAAATCTGGTTGATTTCTTCAAGACAGTCACCAAGGCCATAGATGAGGGAAAGGTGGTTCACACAGCCTACCTTGCCCTCGCCAAGGCTTTCAACACCATTCCCCACTTGGGTACTACAGAAAAGCTCACCAGCCTGAACATAAACCCATATGTCACGAGATGGGTTGCCAACCGGCTTACAGACAGAACTGACATGGTAAGAATAGCAGGCTCCAGGTCCAACTCTACACCAGTCACAAGTGGTGTCCCGCAAGGCTCGGTCCTGGGACCCCTACTGTTCAGCATATACTTCTCAGAAGTACAGGCAAACACAGGAGGGCTATGGCTAACCAAGTTCGCCGATGACTGCAAACTGGGAGCCATAACTGACTCTCCAGCAGACACGGACATCCACCAAAAGGGCCTTACTGAGAAAGACACCTGGTGTCAAAGTCATGGCCTCAAGCTAAATGCCAAAAAATGTATAGTCATTCCATATGGGAAAAACAAAACACCCACGAATTACCACATAGGTGGCGGCCCCCTTAATACAGAAGAGGTAATAAGAGATCTGGGGACCCAGGCAGACAGTAATCTTTCCTTTGACAAACATATTGCCAAAGTAGTTAGGAAATCCTTCTATGTGGCCTATCTAATTACTAAAGGGTTCGCATCTAGAAAGAAAGAGGTTATAGTGCCCCTCTACTCGTCATTCATTAGACCCATCATAGAGTACAATGCCCCATTTGGGATGTACCTCACAAGACACTTCCAACAGCTGGAAAGACCACAAAAGTACCTCACCAAGAGGATTACTGGCCTCAAACATATGTCCTATGCAGCCCAACTGAAAAAACTCTGTCTGTACTCAGTGGCATATCGCTTACTCAGAGGTGATCTTTGCCTGACTTACAAAGCCATGTCCAACTCAGAATTGATGGACATGCTCCACCTAAAGAAATCCAAGTCACTGCGAGCCACACGCTCTAGTGAGCGAAACCTCGCCACAACAATAAATAGAACATGCTGGAGGGATTGATTCCTGTCACAGAGACTCCCATGCTTTAGAACAATATTCTAAATTACATCAGGCAGAGCCCCTCACTAACACTCTTCAAGAGAAACCTTGACGAGTGGATGGGTAACAACCCCTGGGATCACTTCATTGGCTCTGCTTGACAGAGGATCAGTTAATTAATCAATGGGGCGGCGAAAGCCGACACACTCTGGCTAGACTTATAAATGCCCTCGGGCAGACAGCCTAGTACCTACCTATGAACCTATAATATTGGAGGAGACTGAACTCTCAGCAGCATTCTGTATTCTGTCTTGGATCTGACAACAAGGACCACTCACCCACATTATCTTGCCTTGCTCTATTCAGTAAGTAGGAAAAGTAATTCTTTTAGTCAATCAGTAAAAGAAAGTGAGACTAGCTAAATACTGTTTTCTATAACTTTGTGAAACTTTCCTTTGGTGTTATTTTTAATCTCTCCTGTGATATACAGAGACACAGATACGCACATACATCCTCTACAGCAGACAGAACAGGAGGAATGGGTGCAGGTTCTGGAAAATCTTTCTGTAACAACTCAAGAAATCTCAGTGTTCTCCCACTGAAAACACTGGTACATTTTAGCAATAGTCTCAAAGCAAGAGAAATCCCCACAGGGAGAATCAGAAAATGAGCCTGCCTGAGCTTGAAAACTAAACCTGAGGAAAAAACCCTGAATTCGTCCCTGCATCTTCCTGTTCAGATTCAAAAACTTGAATCTCTTCTGGAAAAGAGGAATCCCTCTTTCTTTTACCAAACTAAATGAGTCAAAAGGTCACACAGGAAAACCAAATGGTTAAACACAAAAAACACATAAAAAACACATGTTTCTGCCTTGTTATGGCATCATCAGCACAGCATAAGAGGAAAGTCAGGGTTGTTGTACCCAACTGATATCCATAAACATTTCCACATGTCCACAGCTAGAGGGGTTTGGCTTTGTTGGCCTAAAAGTGTCCATAATGTTTATGGATATCAGTTGGGTACAACAACCCTGTGTTTCCAAAAGTCAAACATTCCTCTTATGCTGTGCTAATACCATTAAGAAGGCAGAAACACGCATGTCCACAACTGGAGGGGGTTGGCTTTATTGGCCTGAAATTCTCCATAAATAGACTTAAAAGTAAAAGAAAAAGTCTTGGACTTTTAGAATTGCCATTTAGCTGAAACACCTGACATCCTTAAAGGGTAATTTGCATATATCCCATGTCGCCTCTGATATTTAAGGTATATCTCTGAGGTTTAAGGTATCACACACTGGACAGTCTAGCTTTGCTAGGTTTTAATTTTTGTGTTTTTTTAACCAATTGGTTTTCCTGTGTGACTTTTTTACTCATTGTTTTAGTTTGTTATTTTGGATATTTTGTAGACACCCTAATGTTTATGGATATCATTTGGGTACAACAACCCTGTGTTCCCAGAAGTCAAACACTCTTCTTATGGTGTGTTGATGATACCATAAGAATACAGAAGCATGCCTACAGCTAAGGGGTTTGGCTTTATTGGTCTCAAATTGTCCATAAATAGACTTACAAGAAAAAGTCTTGGACTTTCAGAATTATCATTTAGCTGAAACAACTGATATCCTTAAATGGTAATTTGCATATATCCCACATTGCCTCTAATGTAAGAGGTTTTGGATACAGCAGGGAGACCTTCCCTGATCTCTCTCCCAGGACTGACAAAAGTGGCTCTCCCTTGCCCACAGAAGGGATTCCAACAGTCAAAGAGGATTTGGCTAACTCCCACTCCATAGTGGCTGTAGGTGCTACACCACAGGGATTAGGAGTAAAAGATGAGTGGTCTGAGGTACAACAAATGGCCACAGCGCAGTTACCCACTTGCTGTTGAAGCAAATTGCTAGCCTGCTTTGCTGGCAAAGACTGTCTGTTTAACCTTTTCCTTTTCTGGCTGGAGGAAAGACTGACCACGGGACTGGTAGTCTGTTCCATGGTCAAGCCAAAAATGGCATCTCTTTTCCAGGGAAAACAAGCAGCAATGCCAGTAAAACTACCAGTCCAGAAGTCATTTTTGAAAGGAAAAACAGTGTGAAAATTACATTAAAATACCATGTCAGCCTCATAAAAGTAAAATAAACACATTTTTTCCACAAAAAAGATGTTATTTACTTTACACCACTTTTAAACTGTCAAGAAAAATGAGCAGAACTCTAAACATTAGTGAAAAGAGTGAAAAAGTATAGTGATATTTTCCCCATACAGGGGAATGAAAAGACATTTGCCTTTCAGGCCTGCTTGCAGGGGTTCCTCGAGCAAAACTTGAAGTTCAATTGTTTGTTTTGCAAGGAGGTTATCAGATCTCTTTGAGGGGCTCTGCAAAGATAGATCAATTCCTAAAAGGCCCCCATGTGAAGTTTTGATTTGTGACAGTTTGCCTTTGTCCTGCTCGGCTTGTCTGCAACTATGTCGTGCTCTGATGAAATGCATGAAGCCTGAAGAATCAAATTGAGCTGGGTAGCTATCTCATCCCAGGCAATCACAGCAAGTCTGCAAAGGAGTTAGGACCTGGTTTTCCCAGTTGTTGAAGTACCATATTACTGTAGTATTGTCTGTGATCACATGAAAAGATCCTAGGGTCCAGACAAGGTTTAAGGCTTTCAGACCACTAATTACTGCCTTCCTCTCTTTAATGTTTATGTGCTTACGACTATGTCTGTCCTGTTGGTTCCACATATCTTGCACTTTTATCCCTGTGACACTGCTCCCCATGAAAAGTCTGAA
This sequence comes from Protopterus annectens, assembly GCF_019279795.1. Lineage (NCBI taxonomy): Eukaryota > Metazoa > Chordata > Ceratodontiformes > Protopteridae > Protopterus > Protopterus annectens. The sequence continues at coordinate 804,063,963 of NC_056731.1, read as the reverse complement.
GAATCTGTTGTGACTAACTGATAGGGGATGACAGGGAGAAGGGATGGCCTGTATTGCTAGGCAGCTGAGTCATCCACTAAAACAACTCCTTTAACAAAACATTATAAACAGGACCAAAGTCCCTAAATCTAGTGCAAAATACTAACAGACACCTGAAATAATGCTAGCAGACCATCAATTTCACAAAGCCTGTAGTGCAAATGTACTTCGGTGGCAAGAAAGCTCTGAAGTTTTACGTGCTCTATTACTTTTGTGACTCTCCTCAAGCCTCTTGTTGTTCAAGGTGCATGGAATGTGCCCTTAAGCTTTGAGAAGCTGGTCGGTGGGCATATCGTAAGGTAGGATATAAACCATTTAGTTTTGCTGACTGCAAGAGTGATCACTACATTGAACATCTTGTCATCTTGGGGAGGGAAACGGCAGTACTGTACTGGACTGTTATTTGGGAATAAATAATGCTGCTGTACCTACTTCTGCTAACTCAATTTTAAATTAAGTACTAAAAGGATATATGACTAAGCATCACATACACTTTTGTCAAACTACTTCTCTTTAAAATATACAATGGACATCTCACACAGTTGAATTTAACTAAGAAACTATAAAACAATGTTTTTGCAAAGGTGAAACCCATCATGAGCACCCCAGCAGTCCCTACATCTAAGTCGAAGACTGCACAGCATGGGGGTTATGGAGAAACATTGTTAGTCCCTATTGTTCTACAGTCTCACTCAATTCATTTGACAGGTTTTGAAGAAACGTAGGAACTGATGTAAAAACAAATGATGATTCTTGTTGCATCCAACACTGCTTGGCAAACTAAATTCCTGCTCAGTAATGTGCCCCTGCCAGTCCGAAGTCTGCTCTGTTTAATGGTCACAGTAACCTTTGACACTTTTTCACTGTTTATAATTGCAGTAAAGTTCAAAGTTAGATATTGACTTTTTTTTCTGAAGGTCACTGCTGAATACTGCTATATACTTGTATATTGTTATGTTTTAGGCAGTACACATACCCATTTTCTTCAGAAAACACAAAATGGGCTTTATTTTTGCCAGAAAAAAATAATCAACACATGAATGGTAACAAAAAAAAAAATTAGCAGCAAAGCAAAAGTTCAGTTTTTTTGCCGCCTTTACAGCCACAACTAAGCACATATGCATAATGTCATATTCAAAGAGGATAGTCTCCCAGAAATGTACTTTTAGTATACAAGCCAATAAAAATTAAAGTACCTTGCACAAATAGTGTCTTCCCTGAAAGAAGACTCACAATCACAGATTCAGGGAAACAGTCACTATTGTTCCAGTAAAGGTTAAATGTCTCTCTCTATTTTGGCTTAGCAAAACAGTGCGTTAGCAAGGTTTCTCCAATGCAGTCCCAAGTAATTCTCCAAGTCCTCCAGTACCAGGCCTTTCACTAGCATATATGGATCCTGTATTAGACTCCCGCCTCCGAGTCACCTGCCCTGTCCTCGGATAGTCGTGTTTCAACAACAGGAACACAAGTGGTCTGGACTTCTCTGGACTTCCTAAAGACTCTTGACATCTTCAGCCTTCCTTTGCTCTGAAGAAGAACAGGTTAGCATTAAATTTCCCACATGAAAACACAGGCATGCTGGTTTAAAGGGACTATTCCTCATTACCACACCTTACTAATTTATTCCAAACAACCTTTTTAACACTCTCACTATACCTGGTGCTCCTCATTTAGCCCAGACTAGGGCCATAATGCCAAATTACCGTGCCTGACTTAACTGTTGGACAGGTAACTGATGGAACCCCCCCCACCCCCACCCCAAGCTATGTTACAGATGATCCCTAGCTTGAATCTACTGGCTTCAAGTATGCCTGAAAGTTTGTGAGCTTTAGACAGAATATCTACATAGCAGTGGAGAATGTCAAGGTGATGTTGTACCTGAAAATAGAATGGCTGTAATGCTAGGACCCAACTTTATAACTTTATTTTCTGCTGATGAAGCCACTGAAGGGCAGCATGCTTTATGACTAGGGTGAACTAACTGCCCATTAGATAATACCACAGGAAGCTTGAGGCTCATTTGATGCCCAAACTCTCTCTTTTCTCTCAAAGCACAAGTATGTAGCTTCTGGGTTATTGCGCTTCTTACTAAAGTGACATACTGGGTGCTACTTTTTACATCAATATGGTCCCAAAGGCAACCACCGTGGCATCAGTTTAGACAATAAATGGACAAAAGTCAGGAAGCACCAGGACTATCTCTTCATAGAGGCACTATGTGGAACACTGGAAACCCTCCCAGGCCTCTGGGGTTGACCTAATCTGCTCAAGCAAATTCTCCTTAGTGAGTTTGTTAAGAGTATGCTACGGAGGTAAATTATGGGATTAACTTCTGGCAATATTAAGCCAACCCTAAAAAAAGGTTCTTACTTGTATCTTCATTTGAGGAATGGGCATATCCATAACCACATCTACCTTTTCCTTGTGAAGTTTTATAAAACTTCTTCCAGTCACATACATTAGGTACCTTGGGTCAGTCATCCTTATTTTACAATGGGGTATTAGAGTGATTCCATCCTACTTCATAAATTATGCACTGCCTGCACACTGGGAAGATGGAGTTCCAGTCTTCTGAATGGATGAAGACATCAAACATACAGGTCGCTGCTAAGCGATAGGGTAGTGGTCACATTTGGAGATACTACTAAGCTTTCAGAGGTTACTGCAGAAACAGACCATGCTGCCTGGTTTTGGAATCAAATGGGGCTGTTCCAGTCGCTAGTAGACCCCACAGTAACTGCTAACTTCAGCATCTTTTTTACTCTCCTCCTGCACTGCTGGTTTTGAGCTTCTGGTACCCAGCAGGGCATTAGACTGACCTTTTCTCCTGGGAAGATCTCTACATGAAGCTGAAAGATCGATATTTTTGCAGGCAATTCCGAGAATGCTTCTTTTATTCCTTAGCAGACACTCCTGAACTTTCTGCTTTTGAAGCTTAGGGGGTTTCACCTACTATCACAACAGGGATTAAGAGCACACATTATTCTTTTTCATGGTCTCCGCCTTAAGATGTTACATCCATTATGCCTACTTGTACTTCTTCATGGTTTTAGAACATCTACATTCCTCCTTTCTGGTTGCCTGACTTTGTAATTTACCTTATTTACTTGCTCTGTTATCTCATATGGCTAGACTATTAGTCAAGCAACTTGTTTTAGGATATGGGGACCATAACGAGAATATGCCACCCCCACCTGAAACTCACTATTCTGGACATTCTTATTATACAATGCTTGTTGGCTCACCAGAGCCCTTTCCTTGAGTTCATGCATTATGAGCATCATGGCCCTCAGTCTCTCCTGAAGATTCATATAGAATCCAATGACACTCCTAAATGGTGTCTTGTGCTTCTATCACTATAACCAACAGCCCTTGCAGCGTCCTGGCATATAATAACTCAAAACAGCTCCATCCCAGAAAGGCTTGGGGTACCTCATGATTGAAGACATGAAGGAATACAATAACTGGTCTCGGTCCTTCACATTTTTCTTGATTGAAACTGATACTGGAGAAGGTAAAGTGCACTTAAATTATTCCATGAACCCTTTATTTGGAGATTATACATCAAAGTCCTTAGTTGCTTAACCTGCACAGGTGTTTTATAACTTTTGACAAAAAGTGTGCTCCCTGGTCTGTCAAAATTACCTTGGATAACTCCACTTACAAAAACGTAGAACTAGTTCCCTGGCAAATGCCCTGGAATTAGCTTTCCAGAGAGGGACAGATTCATGGAAATCCATTGTGGCATAGTCCACCACCACCTGAATGTTTTGCTGTCTACTACTGAACTTATCAATGACCTCATTAAGTCCACCAGAATCCTGTTGGAGAGAGGACTTCAATTAGGGGCATAGGAACCAAAGTACAGCAAAATCCTGGGTTTGGAAATGTCCACTGACACTCGTGGTACTCAACTTAGAAGTTCTCTACTTCTTTTAAATACACTTGGCTAAAAAAATTGTCTAGGAATTCTGCCTTGGCTTTGTCCATTTGTAAATGGTCTCCACAAAACATGCCTATGAGCCATTCTCAAATGTTTTTCTAAACAGAGTAGGTACCACCGGTTGTCAAACAAGTTCTCCTTTTTCATTAACTACCTTATACAGCAAATCACAGTAATCCAGGAAAGAAAGACAAAACTAGCACTAATCACAGAAATTGCTACAGCTTATATACAGAGAGACACAAAGTCATAAAATACCAGGATTTTCAGGCAGAAACGAGGGCAATGTGGAAGAAAGATACCCAAACAGTTACAGTAGTAGTAGTAGTAGTAGTAGGAATAAAGTGTCTTATAGAAAATAATTTACAATCATACATAGATATGTTACTGATGCATGTTAACACCACACAAATTGCAGGAGGAGTCATTACTGGGCACATTACGGTTGCTGCAAAGAGCACTTCTGGCTAACTTCAAAGATTGAAACAATATTAACTTCATGAACTTTACTCATACTTTTACTTAGGAATGGGGGTCCATTCCTGTCATGGTATTAGAAACCCAAAAGACTTGGAGAAATTAAAAAAAACAGCAAACCATTGTCCAATTCAAAATAGGTTTAAGCTGGTAGGGGACTTTGGAAGCATCTAAATCCATTATCCTGAATTTTTTTTTTTTTTTTTTTTTTTGCTTTCACATCTTAAGTTTTAATTTTCTCAGTAGGCCCTTTTATAACCCAGATGGCCTACCTGGAAATCATTCTGACTGGGATCTCCCTTCTCCTATGCCAGGGGAAATGGAGGGTCTTGTTCCTTTCATAGACAAGCAGAAGTATGAATCTCTGAAGTGTATTCTTTCCAAAGAAAAGTAGCTCAATCAAATTAGGTGAGGGATCCTCTTTATCTCTTTCCTGTGAAGCCACACATTCCTTAGTACCCTCTTCTCAACTTGCTGTTGAATTTTTAGGGGGCTTCTCCCAAACGCCTCCTATTTTTGAAGCTTCATATTTCCTCTGTTGCTCTCCAGTACTCTTCACCATTTTACTTTGTGGACTTGACCCTACATTAGCCTCTTCAGATCTAATTTGTCTCTGGATTAAGCACCCTCTAACTTGCTTCCTTTTTTAGAAACATTTGTCAGATTTTGGGTTGTCCTGGACCTTCCTTGGTAACTCCAGGACTTATGTTTTTTTTCTTTAAAGATTTAGGGTTTCTTTGTAATCAATCTTGACTGTCAGCTAGGTGGGAGATCTCTAACTTGTGGATGGCTGTATTGTGTCATTTAAGAAAGGGTACCATGGCTACTGGGTGCAGGGCTTTCCCAAACTTGGCCCACATCTCCACCTGAGCAAACTAGTATTATTTGTTTTCTCCAGATGTATGCATACCACCTCTATTGTTTTTGGTGAGCAGGCCTTTTTTCTACAAATTCACTGGGATTTTATCAGAGTGGTAATACTCCTAGAGTCAAGTAAAAGCTTGTAGTTTCTGATCCTCCACTCTAACTATACACTTTGTTAAGTTTAGGTTGATTCATCTAGGAGGGCCACTGGTTGGTAACACTCTACAACTTCCACTCTCCTCCTTAGTTCTCTGAAATGGGAGTATCTTTCATGATATTTAGCTGTATGCCCTCTCTTTCCATATGCAAAGCAGAGTATGGTAGACATGGCCCCCTTCTCTTTATTCATGGACTTATCAGTAAAGTTACTAGATACTTCTTTAAACACATTTTAAAGCATGCAATTCACTCAACTAGGGTTGCAAGGCTTTCTGCATACTGTGAGATTGACTGACACACCCATTTTTAATGACTACTGGTAAAGTTAGTTTGAAATGATCTATCACTAGAATCTCCATCATATTTTATTTACTGTTTTCCCCTTTGGAGTTCAGAAAAAAAACTTTACAATGTGTTTCAGATCAAGTAACTATTGCCCGACTGTCTTAACGCTAGATAAAGCTCTATTCATAAAATTTGAAGGCCTGAGTTTCTGATGCGACTCCTGTCCTAGCTGTATTTTTTTCCCTCCACCTTAACTAAGTCACTACAGTCTAAGCTATTGATGTCCATGTTAGCACACAGTGGCTCTACCATGAGGTGAGCTGCAAGATTTCTTGTCCAGCTGAAAGTCCCAACCTTCCGGGATGGCTACCCTTTCTAATGAAACAATGCAGGCTTCAAAATCTTCTGCCCTACCAAGTGGTTTCAGTGTGGGCATTATCAACATCCCTTCCACAGTAGCAGCAATCATCTGCAGGAGCTGTTCTGCTGTAGTCATCCTAAACCCTTGGACAGGAAAAACTCAGATGATCCTCTAGAAACGATTTATTTCAAGCACATAGTTTCTGAATTGGTTGTGAGGGAATACAAATTAATGGCAGTGGTTAAGTGTAATTGAAGACTGGGAGCTACTTTACTGCATCCAACAGATATTATGTTTTAGGCAGTAAACATACCTTGCTTCTGCCAAATAAACAACTTTTACTTACGGAACACAAATTGGCTTAATATTTGCCAGAAAAAATAATTAGTGCATGAACAGCAGCAAACAAAACAAAACAAAACTTCAGTTCCACTCATGGCAGCAACTAAGCACATATGCACAATGATATATTCCCAGCTGACAATGTCTGAAAGCTGCAACTTTTGTACACAGGCCCTTATAAATAAATATTTCTTGGACAAATAGTTTCCTCTCCACAACAAGATCAGGGAAACAGTCACTATCAGGCCTACCCTGAAGACAAATGCAAAGCCTAGGACAGTTTCTCTTCAACCTAAACAACTCTGGGAACACAAATGGTACAGACTCATCTGGACTTTTACCTTTTTGACCTTGCCTACTTCTTAACTAGCAGCAGACTAGTACTAATTGTCTCCCCTGACAGGTCAAATTCATAGATTCACAGATATTCCAAGGTCACTAACTTTGATGACCACTTCCTCAGGAAGCATCTATTTTCTCCAGGATGGCCATAACTGTCAATTCTAGAGTAAATTTGTGGATACTCATCCCATTTTCTAGTTTATGATCAAAGGAAGATGGTGAGTCACACTGCTTAACATGCAGGGGAAGTTTATAACCCAGCACTTCCTTATCCTTTAGATAACATATCCATCTATTGCATTTTATTTACTTGTTGGTTCAGATTTAGGTCCCTGGTTCTAGGACTGGTGGAGACACTGGACTTGGAGAAACAGGAGGGCCAGGACAACTGGGTCTCTAATGGTGCAGTAAATGAGCCAGAGGTCTCTCTTCAAAGGTCTGTAAGGCATTTTCCTAACAACCATTGTCATATGACGGTCAAAAGGACAGAGTAGAGGTGTGATATCTAAACAGTATGGAAGAGAGGAGGGGGTTGTGCACCAAAAGTGATGATTCTACACTTATAAGTATTTAATCTGAGCCCATTTTAGTACACCAAGAGTTTACTACAGCAAATTCATTCTGGAAGGTTTGGGTGTCATAGGGTAACTTAGCAACAACCTCCAGTTTGCAATCTCCTGCAAACTTTGTTAGCCAGAGGTCTTGGCTCTATGCTTAAAGATGTGAGAAGTAAATATGAAAAAGAAGTCCCAGCACTATGCCCTGAAAGACAACACTGGTCACTATCATACTTCCTGATGAAACACCTGCAACTCACACTGTGTGAGTATTGTTTTTCAGCCATCTTGATATCTATCTTACCACTTATGGGTTAATTTTTAAAGCATGTAAGCATTTGTATGATGCCGGCATGGGGAATGGTATCAAAGGCCTTAGCCAGGTTAAGATACACCGCATGCACTACATGGCCACTGTGATGAAAGGAGATATAATAATTATATGTCATTTATGAATATCAACATGATTTATAGAAGATGCTTGTGTTACAACTGTATTACAACTGTATGTCATGTGTATATCAAACTGGTTTGTACAGACATGTGTTTGTGTTTAAAACGTATCTACAGTGTGCCCTACTGGAAGAAAACAGAAATGTACATTCTGTGAAGGAATACAAATTAATGACAGTGGTTAAGTGTAATTATAACAAGTCACAGCCACTATCTACAGCATCCATAACCCTTTCGATGAAATTTACCAGATGATTCTTGACATCACAGCTTGCCAGGTCAGTTATAACATGTTCCATGTCTTTCCAGATGAGGCTTGTAATGATGGTAGCTATGCAATTAATTGGGTCAATTGTGAGGCTACCCTTATGGAGGGGCATCACCACTGCTGTGTGCCACTTAGGGATAAAACATGTAGCTAAACTTAAGTTAGACAGTAGGAGGAATGCGTCTGCATAGGCATGTTTAACACTATTAATTAAGCAACTAGATATACTATCAGGTCCCATGGAGGAATCATTTTTGGTCTTGGTTAGCACTGTCCATGAATGATCTTTAGAGACAATTGGGGAATAAGGAACTCTGATATTTTGAGACTTTGAATAGAGGTCTCAAGGGTGAAGTTGCACTAAATTTATTTGCAGATACATTAGCAATATCAGTTTGGTCAGAATAGGAGGCCCCATTATGAATAAGTTCTGGACAATGCAGGCATGCTGCTTTAAAGAGACCCAGTCCCCATTACTCCACTTTACTAATTTACCCAAGCAGCAACCTTCTTATCACTAATATGCCATCAACGTACTCCCCATATGGCTCAAACTAGTGTCTCAATGCCAAATTCTCGTTTCTACTCTATATGATTAATTTGTTGGAAAAATAACCAGTGGAGCTCTCATGCTGTATTACAACATCAACAGCAAAATCTTGCTATAATTCAATAATTCTGACAATGATAAATTGTCTTAAATACAAAAAATGCAGAGAGTCTAGCTTGTTTTCAGATCCAGAGAATCACAAACCACAGTATTTTATTTTAAATATAATTAAAGTAACAGGGGTACTCTAGTGAGAGAGACTGCACCACTAAGAAAAACATCTGCAATACACTGCTTAGGCCACTGTATATTTATATTGGTTGGGAGGTAGTTTTTCAGCTGACCTTTAAAGTTTAAGTTTGCCCTTTAAGTTTTCCAGGTTTATTATGCACTATTCCTTTCCAGCATAGTAAAACGGTTTTAAAACCACTAAATCACTACTATTGTCATTTTCTAAGTGAAATAATTCTTTCCAGGATGGCTGTTACAGGGAAATAATGGATATTCCAGGATAAGGAGTCCTCCATCTGTGGCATTAAGCCTCACAATAGTCCTTGATGGTGCATTTCACTGTAATAGTCACCCTGTCAGACATTACTGCTTATATACTTTATCCTTTATAGTCAGTCAAAGAAACTTTAAAAATCACAACAGCCTTTCTGCTAAAATACTTTGCAATAAATAAATGGGATGAGCAGCTGAACAAACTTAAAGTACTCTACAAAGTATAAGCAGAACCTAGTACTCTCTAAAGATACTATTTATAACAATACTGAAATTGCCTGAAATAAATAGCCCCATAATACATGCTATTTGAATCTGCTTACTTTTGGCATTCCAAATCCACTTCAGTTGACCGTTTAAAATGTCAACCTGAAATGCTGAATCCAGAATGCTGAAAAGTAAACCAAGGCAAAACTGAATTCATCAATAATCGTTGTTTGATGTATTCAACATAGCAGAAGGTGACGTCAGTCACCCATGCTATGCACATTAATGTACCGTTACACTCTACAATCAATGGTACGTTAATGCTACTGTTTTGCAGGGGGGTGTAGACCCTCTGCACTCCCATGTGGGGGGCTGTGCTCCCCACACCCCCTCTCATTAAATACATCAACTCTCAGGTCACACTACAGTGAGGAACTGGGCTAATTCCCTGTTCCCCATTGAACTGCGATCTCCCAGCACATCGAATCAAGAGTGATCAAGTGTAACTAACATGTTACTCGATCATTCATAATCGATCATTTTTTGTTCGATTCACTGCCGTTTTGAAAAGAGTGATTCAAGCATGTGTCACTCGATACCCTGCACTTCATAAATATAATAGTAAACCACCTGAATCATACCATTTAATTGAAGATAATTCCACTGAAACTGGCACCAATGAATAAATAGTGATGAAAGCCACTATATTTGTTTTCTGGCCAATTCTGATTTTATTTTTTTATTTTGTATTTAGTTTTGTTGGAATATATACCACACATACTTTCACTCCTTACTTATCCATATAATTAGTTTTCTTTACAGCAGGCTCCTGCATATGTGATGCAGCAGCAGCGTTTTACTTGCAAGCTGCTTGTCTTATCACTAAGACTGGGAAATCATGGAATCAATATATTTATGTAAGGATGCTCTAAAGGGTGAAGTCCCGTATTTGGAAAGGGAGGATCATAACACTTGCCTCACCACAAAGCAGTGTTTGTTTTTTCTGAATTTTTCAGTGTTACTTATTCTACAACAGTGATTTTAATGAAAGTGGTTTTAAAGAAATGATGCAAACTCCATTTCAGCAACACTTGCTTTTGCATTTTTCTTTAAAGATCACGTGCAAAGGCACAACATGGAACTGAGCATTTACATTCCATTTCCACCTTTATTACCTCATTACTGAATTTGCTGTTGTAGCTGCTAATGTCCTTTTCCACTAAAAAATTTAATTTTTGCAAATGTACACGCCAAACCAACAATGCTGAATTACCACAAAGTTCAGACACCTGAAATTTATCACCAAAATTTGAACAGAAACAAAGAGAAGTTTAAGAATTGAGTATGACAAAAATATAATTAGTTGTTTCTATGTTAGTTTCCTAAATATCTATGGAATGAATATAAGTAACAGCCAGACACATGGGCAATATGACTGAATAAGCTCATAACTTGCAGCCCGCCTCATACAAAAAAAGTCCTGTACATGGTAAAGAAAAGACTAAAGATCTGATTAATTTACCTCATTTCGTAAGTAAGTAAATTACGTGGGGGATGGAGACTGATTTGCCACCCTGTAAAAACACCTTTTTTTAAAGACAATAAGTAAAATCATGTAAATGTGTTTTATTAATGAAATGTGTCTCAAGAGTTTAGTAGTTAACTAAGCACACCTATCAAGCACATGCTCCTCTCTTCAAGGGCAACACAGAAGAACCACCTCCTTTTTAACTAAATCCAAATTATGTAACAGGCAAATAGAGACACAGAATCAAACACAGGACTATGGCAAGAAGATTATTAGTTGCTCACAGCCTCTATGATGTACCAGACATCTACAGTAACATCCCCCCAAGATGTTCACATAATTCTACCACCATACAGGATAAGTATTTTCCATCTTCAACAACACAGTGGGTAATCAGGATATCACATATTGCCAAGGAAAATGTGAAAACCTCTAGGCCACTTGGAAAAAGTACACCTTCCACACAACTTGAAACATGCCACTCATTGTGCAAAACAACGCAGGATGCAGGTTGTGATAAAATCACCTATGTAAAGAAAACCCAGAAAAAGACTGCCTTCCAACTGTTTTCTGGTCTTAAAAAAAATCTCTCCAAAATGTCCATCACACATGAACCATCTACATACAACATTTGAAACAATTAACATATTATTCCAATACAGCAGAATCCTCTTATCCGGTCTTGCTGGGACTGGACCTTAGGCTGGATAAATAAATGGCTGGTTAATCAGAAAAAATAATATTTGTAGGTTATAAATCAGCTAGAATGACAGGATTTGTGTTAATATGCATTTTTCTAATGACTATGAAGTCTAAAACTCAAATGTCTGTCATTATTTAGCTCAGAGGAGGCGGAAGTGTTGTACTTCTCTGTTGTCTTTTGCTAGGACTACAGCAGAAATTTGATAGCTGGTTAAACAGGAGGTTGGTTAAAGAGAGGCTGGATAAGATGGAGTCCACTGTATCTTGAGTGCACACCTCAGCCTCAGCCTTCCTTTATGCCTCTCCGTAGTTCCAGCAATCAGGAAAACCCATGACAAACTTTATACCTTCCTAACTTCTGTTCAAAAAAGTCTCCACAAAGTGGTACAAAATTAACAGTTTCATGGGTTCATACCAGGCAAGCTGCCTTTGTGGGCCATTTTAAGTCCAGCCAATTTCTCTTCCAAAGGTGAGAATCAAACCTTGCACCTTGTGTCTGTGAGGGAAGCATCTTAACCATTATACCAACCCCCAAAACAGAACACATACAATGACTAAGTACGGGACTATTCACCAAGCAAAGCAAGAGTAATAGCCCTAAATCTACAAAATTCAGGTTACTTTATAATATCACCTCTCTGGCAAAAATAATCTATATAATATAGTCTGCAACTACTGCACTTTGAATTCCATAATGGTTATTCTACTCGCATCTCTCTCTGGATTGTCACAGACACCCCATTTTCTAAATACAAATAACTACATATGTAACATAAAATTAGAAAATACAAATTAACGGGAAGTGGGTCCACTGAACTGAAATGTGCTTTTGACTCAGATAATCATTTACTCCTCATCAACTGCTTCCTTTACAGCAGATTTCCTCACTGGTGATTACTATGCTTCACGAATTATCTTACAGAAAGGAAATACAGCCAGCTCAGTAAACAAGATCCCCCACCAAAAAAACTGAATATAACATTCTATGTATATGATCTTAATTATTATTGACGGCAAACAATCTGTCCCACATACAAAGTTGCCTCCATGCAATGGAATACTGACACACAGTCAATGCAATAAAAATATACTCAATACTTTTAGTCACTCACCAAAGACTCAAAAGTACCCCATAACTGCAAATCACAGATCCTACTATTTTCATACAACATACTAACTACAAAGGCAAAAAACATTTTCCCAACACAAGGTTACACAAAAGCCTACAGATTTTATTTACATAATCTAGCTCACAAATGTTATCCTCTGTAAATGAACTTTTGCCCTCCCTACTTATACAATTTGACAAACTTCTGACACCCATCACTTTCAAGTACCAAGTCATATGGCCTACAGATTTCCTTTCTTTTCTCTCTGAGCAGAGAATCACTGCATCTGCCTAAACAAAACTAAGCACTTCCCAGTTACTTTTCAAACATACTAACTGCTGCTTATTTGGTTAAAAAGATCATTGCTAGGTGGCTATTATCCACCCCTCCAAGGGCACTTACAAAAAATTCAACCAAGTGCACATTCCCTTTAGTCTCAATCAGAAGGTTCACTACACTTACAGTGGCCCACTGTCTCCCTGATACATGTAAATGTGCATCCTCTGAGACAGGCCCTATGATCTAGATTACACTGTCTAGTTAACTGCATTACATAATTAAAAATTTTAAAGGAGTATCACTAACTTTGGTGCATACTTGGAACAATTTACCGTGTTATGGCATCAGCTCAGGAAGTGACAATAACAAAAATCACATAATAATAATACATTTAATTACATATGGCAGTAAAATGCAAGCAAACTTCTTAAGGATTAGTCCAAAATGCTGTCTTCTAGCATAAATCAATGCCTGTTGTGGCAAGGAAACACAACTGAGGCATTCAACGTAGGCCAAGTGCTATTTACCTATAGTGACAGAATGTGAAAGCTCATCATTTACAGTGTAGGAGTTCAGTCTTCACACAATATAACATAAAATGACTCTCAGTCATTTCAGTCAGTTGCAGTTTGGCACATAACTCACAGTTCATAAACCCCAATATTCAAGCCTGAAGGGTTTTTGCCCAGGTGCAAGCCCAAATGGTACAAACACTATAGTATTTCCACAGTTCAGTATATCTAAAAGTTTCAGTTCCACTCTATTCTGCAGTTCTTCACCGGATCCCTCTCCAGGCTTCCAGCATGTTATATTCTCAGCGAAGTTACAGAAAGTCCCGACTCCAGATATCTGTCCCTCTTCCCAAGCTAAAAACATTCAGATTTATTGAGTTGTCAGCCCTCCCACTTCACAGGGTTTCTTACTCAGGTGTTCTTCTTTATGAACTTCATAGCACCTGAGCTAACACCAGTGCCCATAATTACTCTAGTATACTTGTTATCAGGTTCTTGGCCATATTACACAGAATATTTACATTATATAAAGGACTTCCAACACAATAAATAACAATTTTCTTGCATTAAACAACCATTATACTACAAGACTGCCCATTGCAGAACCCTAATGGGTCACAGACCCATGACAATCGATTCACATTAATGTGGGTGCAACCAGGCCAAGGCTGGATCTTAAACTTGGATGGCTAAGGAGTTAAGGCTCATGGGATTAATTTGGGATTCCAACCTTTTTTTTTTAATTTAACATGTTAATTTATTCAACGTACTACTCCCGACTTAATGTCATTGCTGTTCAGAAAGACACTGAAGAGAATGAAATATGGTTGTGTAAGTAAACTTACAACAGTAGACATTCGAATGATCACTGATGCAGTAGCCCTGTGTAACAGCCATCCAGCTTCCAAAGCTTCATGGCACATTCCACGCGCCCAAACAATTAGTCAGCTCGAGCTGAGATGACTAAAAAGACAGGTTTGGTCACCAAGCCTTTTAGAGCTTTCATGCCAACAGAGGGATGGAGGCACAACCCTGAAAAAACAATGCTAAGAACAACAAAACATAAAAGTCTACAGCATAAAAAGAAACAAGAGGGAGCGGCTAATGCAGCAGTGATCATTTAAACATCTATTGTTACTGTAAGTTTACTGACACAACTGTACATCTTCTTCATACTGATCACTGCTGCAATAACTTAAGCAATATGAGTAGATTACCAGAGCCATTTTGGAAAGTGGGAGTAGAAGTGTTGAGGAGCCCCTGGAATGGTTCTTGCAAAGCTTGATCCAGACATGAAAAAGGAATCAAGCTTACAGTGCTTTATAAAAGTATGCACACAGGACCATAATGCTGCTTCTAGAATAATTCTACAATCCAACACTTTCCAAAAACCATAGATGAAGCAAATATCCAGGTAGAACGGGCCTCAACCTTGTCTGAAATAGTTTTGTTGTGGTGATTAAAACAAAAGGTAATAGGCTTAGGAAACCATTTGGAAATAGTCTGCTTTGGCACAGGTTATCCTTTCATTTTATCTTCACAAGAAATGAATTGATCATAGGATCTGAAAGGTTTAGTTTTGTCAAGATAGTACAAGAGTTGTCTGTGGACATCCAAGGAATGGAGAATCCCTCCTCCCACATTTTTAGGTTCAGGAATGAAAAGAGGGAGCTGGACATAGCTTGGGTTGAAGTAAACTCAGATATCACTTAACACATAAAGACGGATTAGTCCTCAAAGAAGCCCTGTCCCTGTAGAAAAGTAGGTAGGGTTAACTCACCATAAGAGATTGCACCTAACACACCCTTCTTGGAGGGGTCAGACAAATCAATAAAACTGCCTTCCTTGTTAAGAACCTCAAGTCAGACAGGTTAGTTGATTCAAATGGAACAAGTGTTAGCTTCTTTATCACAGGAATAAGACCAAGGAGGGACCACAGGTTTTCTTGGAGGCCTCTTTTGCACAACACCTTTCAAAACATTTAGCATAAGAATGCACTGAAAGAGGAGGAAACAACTGAAAGATGAACCTGATGGGGGAGGAAGAAAGGCCATAGGATAGTAACTTCCACTAATATTATAAAACCAGAAAACAACTAACCCAGAAAGAATGCTGTTATGTCGTCGGCACCACCTAGAAAAACAATTTCCATTTGCTAGTATATGATTTTCTAGTAGCAGGCTGTCTTGCCTCCATTAGTACCTCCTGCACATCCTCAGTAAACAGGTGCCTAAAGGGAATTAAAAGCCTATCATCCAGGCAGTCGACTGAAGTTGACTGGAATCAGGTGCATCAAACATCGGTGATCTTGTGTGAGTAGATCCAGTCTGTGAGGAAACTTGTGGTAAATGCCCATGGCCATTTCCAAAAGAAGGAAAAAACACTGTTGCCTAGGCCAGAAGAGAGTCACCACAATGATCTGCGGGTTTCCTTCTGAATAGAATCGAAGGAAAGGGTGGAAAGACATACAGGAAAATTCCTGCCCAACAAAAAGAAAAGAGGCATCTGTCTTCCAGACCTTCTTGCATAGAGTCCTGGAGCAGAATTTTGCCAGCTGATTGTCCAGAGAGGAAGCAAATAGGTCTACTTGAGGAACTCCCACAGATGGATCAAATCTTGGAAAATCCCTGGATCATGAGGGTCTGCACTTGTCCTGTTCAGCTTGTCGACAGAATGCAAGATGCCTGTAGAGTGAGATTGTGCTGTGAAGGTATATCTCAAGCTAACATGGCTAATCCGCAAACGGGTGTATGACCTTGTTCCTTCTTACTTGCTGATGTACCATATGACTGTGATATTGTCTGAAACAACCTGAAGAAATACCAGGCACCAAATATGATTCAGAGAGTCGGGTGCCTTGATCAGGGAAAGCACCTCTTTTATATTCATGTGCTTGCATCTCTTCATGGTGTCCCGCACATCTTGCACTTTTATCCATCCTGAAACGGCTCCCCAAGCAAAGTCTGAGGCATCTGTGCTGACTGACTGCTTTGGAAAAGGGAGAGAAAAGTGAAGACCTAAATTAAAGGATATCTGCTGGCCCCATCAAATGATTTCCCATCTGACAAACACTAGCAATGGGATTTGAAAGGATAAAGAAGTTACTGTTGGGACCAAACAGACTTCAGATATCAATATTTATTTCTCCTGTGGAGTCTTATCAGGGTATCATAAGAATCAAAGATGCCAGGAGACCCAAAATCCTAAGGTATTCCTTCTCGGTGACTGAAGTCAAATTGGAAAACCTTAGAAATAATCTAGATATAGATCTTTTTTTCCTACGGAGGAAAGCTCTTTAAACTGAGATGTATCAGGTGGACACCTCAGGAATACCATCCTGTCTGAAGGCATCAAAAGAGTTTTTGAATTTTCTTTCGGAGTTGCAGCTTGTGAGAGAGATCTTTCACTCAAGTAAGATTCCTGGCACTTTGAAAGCAGACTCTGCAAAGATAAGCAAGTCATTTAAATATGGAAAAAGGTGGATACCCTGTAGCCTGCAATGAGCTATGACTGGAGGTAGACACATTTTTGAACACTCCTGGTGCAGTGGATAGTCCAAAGGATATGCTAGAGAACTGATAATGTGATCCAGACACACAAAACCTTAAGAAATGCATGAAATCTGGATGAATAGGGATGCAATGATAAAATAATCTTTTAAATCTAGAGATACTAGAAAAACTGTATGATGAAGAAGAGGTAACAGTTTATGAGGTGACAGCATTTTCAACTTAGGCATCATCACAGACAAGTTTAGGAAAGAAAGATCCAAAACTGGTCTCAAAGCATTTTCTTTCTTTGGCACTAAAAACATCCTTGAATGAAAACCTTCTCCCACATGGGAAGGAAGGAGTTTGTTTTACTGCTCACTGGGACAGCATGTGAAGGATAGGTGGAAATAAAAGAGTCTGGTCTAGTGGATGAGGGATTACCCCTTGGAAAGGAAGAATTTCTTTGCACTGTAATTTGTAATTTTGAATAATCTTCAGAACCTACTTGTCTGAAACTATTAGTTGCCAAAAACTAAAGCGGAGATGCAGACTTTCTGGAAGGGAAAATGAACTGCCAGGGTGGGAAAGGGGATAAGGTCCATTAAACAGTCTGATTTGGACTGTCTATGGTTTGGAAGGGTGGTCCTGAATTCTGTTAGGAACTCCCTTGCCATTTCTTCTTAAACATTTGTTCACCTGCATTTTGGTGAGACTGTTTATTTATTTTTTATTTTTTTGCCAAAACTGGATGAGGGTTAGAGAATCCCCTAAAAAATTTGGAAAAGGAGGGCTGAACACTCATTCCCTGTATCGACATACTCCTCTCATCACAGTTTGTTAATCTTTGCTGTAGGGGGGGGCCAAAATGAAATCTCTCTCCAAGGGGGAATTTAACATAACCTGGAAGGTTCTGAGAATGCAGCCAGGCAAACTTCCTCAACACAGTACCAGTGGCCAAAGCCCTTGAAGAGGTTTTAACTGACTCATACTCACACTGCAAATAATGAATGGTGACCTATGCAATACAAAAAAAAAAAAAAAAAGTATTTAAAGTGCAGATTTTCCTCACAAGAAGACACTGCAGACAAAACATTCCAGACATTCAGAATTAATATGAGCCTGACAATTCAAAATTGAGAAAAATCAAAACTACAAAAGCATACATTTTTTTAACCATAATTTTCAATACTATTTCTATCCTTATCACAAAAAAGTAGGATTGGAATTAATCCAACTGTTGCTAAACAGTTAAATAAGGCTGTAGCTGCTGGGTCAGGTTTTGAAAGAATGCCTAAAAACTTAAGACTGAGGAGCTTTACATATCCTATTTGCCTTTTTAGGGGCAGCAGGCTGACTATCAGGAAATTGCTGGCAGTAACAAACATCCTCCAAAGATAACAGAACTGGAGGAATAGGTGAAGGTTATGGAAATTCCTTCTGTGACAGTTCAAGAGTATTTCAGAGGGACTGAGAAACTTCAGTGTTCTCCCACTGAAAACACTGGCACATTCTGGAAATAGTCTCAGAGAACAAGAAACCCCCACAGGGATAACCAGAAACTGAGCTTTCTTCAGAGTGAATCAGAAATCTGAAGAGAATTCTCTGTCCCATCACATTCCTGTCCAGATTCAGAATTTTGAATCTCTTCAGAAAAAGAGGTCTGCCTCTTCTTACCAGAAACTATTTTATAAGGACAATCAATAGCTTGAACTTAACCCTGAGCCAGGTCCAGTAAATTACTCTTGTCCAGGGAAATTTGAGGAGTAGATACATGTTTAATTTTCTGTTTCTTTTTGACAGAACAAAATGGGGCCAACATTGTTATTAACGGCAGGAGGAACTTCCCCAAGGGCGGGCACAACATTCTGACAAAACAGAAAAGTCTCCCTTGTTCCCTCTCTTAGGACCAGCAAGAGTGGCTCTCCTTCTTCCATTGAGGGGACCCCAACAGCCACAAAGGATGTGGCTAGCTCTCATTCCATAGTGGCTGTAGGTGGTACACCACAGGGATCTGGGGTAAAAGTTGAATAGTCTGAGGTGCAACTAATGGCCACAGCAGAGCCACCCACCTGTGCCTAGGCAAATTGCTAGCATGGTGTGGTGGCAAAGGTTGTTTGCTTAACTTTTTCTTTTTTTCTGGCTGGAAGAAGGATCAACTGTGCAACTGACTGACTTTTCCATGGTCAAGCCGAAAATGGTGCCTCTTTCCTGGGAAAAAACAAGCAGCAAAAGCCAGGAAACATTTAAAGTCTTTAAAAGTCACTTTGGTCACAGAAAAACACAGAAAAAAGCACTTTAATGCACATTTCCATTTTCCACCCCCCAAAAAAAATATCACAGAGAATTGCTCTGCATTCATTATCTAGTAAGCTGTTGGATAAAGTAGGGTATTTTTACACTCTAGCAAGCTCCTTTCTGTATTTTTACATTATGAGGACAGAGGATCTTCCATCTAGTGGCAGTGGGTGATAACCTGGTCTGTATGGGTTGGGGAATCACACTAGAGATTCCTGCATGTGTTTTCTTATTGGTCAGAAGGTTTATTATAGGCTCATAGGTTTGGGGATGATACTAGGCTATTGGCCTGGAGGCCTTTATAAGCCTAGCCAAGAATTTCACCCATGTTCCCTCAAAGTCAGCACCTGTTTCCCGTGTCCAGCAGGGGAACAGATGGGATCCCAGGGTGTATTTTATGTTTCCCATCCAGTCGTCCAGGTTACTCTTAAATAGGGCTAGAAAGGTACTCTGCCTGACATGGAGAGGGAGTCTATTCCACAGACTGGAGAGTATTTGGGACACAAATCTATCCCACCAACAAGTTCTACTAATGTCACAGACCAGGTTAAGGCCTTACCTGTGGGTTGCGCGAGTGAAGTTTGACTTACAAATATGCAGTGACTTCATCAAGGCTGGGTCTGAGATGGCCTTGTATGCCAGAGACAGTGAGTAGAGGGACAGGGGTTTTAGCCTATCTGTATAGAATAGGTGTTTAAGACCCTGGATCTTCCTGGTCAGGAACCTCTGTGGTCTCTCCAGCTTCTACATGTACTTGGCAAGGTACATGCCGAAGGGGGAACTGTACTCGATAATGGGTCTGATAAGGGAGGAGTATGTTATGACCTCCTTGCTCCTGGATGAAATACCCTTACTTATAAGGTGGGCCATGTAGAAAGCCTTCCATACAATGGAGGCAACATGGTGGTCAAAAGTCAGGTTACTATCAACCTGGGTGCCCAAGTCCCTCACAATGTTATTAATGTGAAAATGAGTGGGGATGACATTTTCCCCAAAAGGGATAATGATGCATTTCTTGGCATTCAGTTTGAGGCCATGCTTCTGGTACCAGTCATTAATTTGGGTAAGGCCCTCTTGGAGGGGAATTTAAGACAGCGCTCAGCTAGCAGTCATCTGCAAACCTGGTCAGCCACAGACCACTGGTTTTGGCTTGCACCTCAAAAAAGTAAATCCCAAACAGTAGAGGCCCCAAGACCAATCCTTTGGGTACACTGCTTGTTATGGGTCTACTACTAGAGGTGGCTTCCCCTATTTTGACTGAGTGGGCCAGTTAGCTACCCATCTGGTAACATATGGGTTGATGCCTAGCTGGGAGAGTTTCTCTATTATGCCAGAGTGGGGAACAGTGTTGAAGGCTTTGGCTAGGTCAAAGTAGGCAGTGTTTATCTATTATGCCCAAGAGGGGAATAGTGTCAAAGGCTTTGGTTAGGTCAAGGTAGGAAGTGTTTATCTATTATGGCCCAAGACCAATACACCGTTTGTTATAGGTCTACTACTACTAGAGGTGGCTTCCCCTATTTTGACTGAGTGGGGCAGTTAGCTACTCACCTGGTAACAAAGGGGTTGATGGCTAGCTGGGAGGGTTTATCTATTATGCCCGAGTGGGGAATAGTGTTGAACGCTTAGGCTAGGTCAAGGAAAATGGTGCTTATCTATTATACCCGAGTGGGGAGTAGTGTCCAAAGCTTTGGTTGGATCAAGGTAGGCGGTGTGCACAGTCTTCTCCTCATCCATGGCTTTGGTGACTGTTTTGAAGAACTCAGCTAAGTTTAACAGGCATGATCTCCCTTTGACAAAACCAAACTGTGTAGGGTCAAGTTTCTGGAGGCCGCCAAAGTCCTTGTTTATGAGGTCCATGATAAATGTGTTATCATAATTATAGTTATATTAATCAGTTTACCAAGTACTTGCCATATACAAATGCAAACATGCTCATTTTCATTATACTGTGAATGTTTGCTATGCTATTCATTGTTTTTTGCACTTCTTAATAGTTTAAAGTTGCATTTTCAAAATGCTGTAAGGGCTGCTGTTCTGCACTGAAATACTTTGCATCTAGTGTTTCTTAGTATTAGATATCTGTGGTTCCTTAACACATGGATTCCAAATAAATCATTTTACATTAAGAGGGCCAAAGTGTGGTGGTGGTGCTGCGGTAGCATTGTCGCCTCACAGTATGACGTTGTCCTGTTCGATTCTCAGCTAGAGCGTCTTCTGTGTGGAGACATGCGTGAATGGGCGTACCTTCGTTGAAGGTTGTGCGTCAGAGCTGGCAACTCGGCACGTAAAAATCTACTGTCAATCATTAGCGGTCCAGAGTTCCGCTGTGGTGACCCCTAACCGGGAAAAGTCGAAAGACACAACACAACAACATTAAGAGGGCCAAAGTCTGCAATCTTGTGGAAGGAGAGGGGTGATTTCACCTATCTGAGCTGGGAACTGCTGGTGGAAAGCTCATTGTGTGCTTATCTGATTGGCTTTAGAGCACAGTTAATGTACAATTTATTTTTTAACATACATATTTGCACAGCAGCAGGTACTGGTGCCTTGTATATACATAATCACCAGAAGCTGAAATTTCCCTATAAATACACATCAGAATTTTACCTCAGTTACATTTTACTCACCTGCCAATTAGTTTGCACAATAAGCAGCATTTAGTTAGAACTGTTTAGGTCTACCATACCTTATTATATCACCCAGGATTATTGCTGCTCAGGCAGCATCTGGTTTGAGCGTTGGCCAACATCGCTGGTTAGGTTAGCTGCAGATTAGACTAAGTAAGCACCCTTTTCTCATCCAGTTACAAACACCCTCCACTCCTATCCCTTGCAAGTACACATTAGGGCATGCAACTACAGGTGGGCACTTTCCTGCTATCGCTACGTCCAGCTTGGTGGACATGGGCATCCTAAGGTAATGCAGCAATTGCCTTATGTACACTGACTACCACTTAATTCTTGAACAGACAAATGCAGTATGTGAGAGATGTAGTTTATACTTTGCTACTGCAGGCCAGACTCTCACATACAAACACAAAAAGCGACAGACAGGTTGTCAGAGACTCATACACATCACTCACTGGACCCACAATACACACATAGACCCACATATGTGAAGAAACTCACATGTAACTTACCCAAACCTCAAAGGTCCCAAGTGTAGTCATCAAAAACTCCATATACACACAAAGAAGGCAATTCCCATCACAACACTTAAAGCCACATCTCATTGTGTCTCAACTACAAACCCATAAAGAACACTCCATGACCCAACATTCTGGTCACAGAAAACTCCACAGTGAGACAGACTGATGACCCTCTTACCAAGATGGATAAGAAGTTTATTGTTAGTTGCCTGTCAGAGGCAAGAAACCACCGGAACATGCAAGCAATCAGGTCACTTACCTCCAAGTATCAATATGACTCAGTCACAGTTCAAGTGGGCATGAATGACCTTAAATGTACCTTCTTGGACTATAGGAAGAGAGACATGATTAAGCTCTCAGAATATGCGTCACAGGCAGGTGTGAACCTAGCAATGTGCAACATTCTACCATATCCAAGGATTATGCTACAATACCAGCAGAAAATTATCAACTTTAACAACTAGCTTAGGTACCAGTGTCATTCTAAAAGAGAGCAATACTTGCCAGCCTAGGAGGACACAGTTGACAGGCCACGCTGCTTTGTCAGGGATTGTATCCACCTGTTACCTCTAGCCTTTCGGATATTGGCCAAAATATTATACACCCAAATAGTGCCTTTGTTTAGGCATTGCCAAACAGACAAACCCATTAACATAACAAAAGCTACTCAGGACAAGCTAAAGGTGTTACTACTCAGTGCTAGGAATCTCAGGAAGGAACTATGCTCCCTAGAAGCTCTCCTCACCCTGAAGAAACTGATGTCTGCGCAATTCCTGAAACATGGTTCAAAGCCACGGAAAGCACTCTAGCAGTGCATAGCTATAATGTATTTCAAACGATCCAACCACCCACTGAATATGAAAGAGTAAAAGATGGAGATATAGCTATCTACATAAAGGATAAGCATACCTCAAGTCTGGTCAAATAATAGGACATGCTTGAGCTGCTCCATGCCCAACTAACCATGGGAAAACTCCATTACAATATTCTAGCTAGCTACAGGTCTTCCACCATGAACCAGGAAATCCACACATCATACCCGAAGTTACAAGAATCTCTCACTATCCAACCCAATACCATATTTCAATACCATATTTATGGGTAATTTCAAATATCCCTCCATTAATTGGGAGGCATACACAATCATTAACATGCAGGTCCACACATTTCTTGACTCTGTAAATTCAAATGCACTGGAGCAGCTAATCTGCACTCCCACTAGGCGAACAAATATCCTAGATCTTGTACTCACAAATACGAGAGAGTGCTGCACCCCCCTGTGTAATGTCTTCACTGGTAAAATCAGATTACAAAGTTGTCTCCCTTAAAATAATGGTAAGACTAGTCCCTCCACCTTTAAGAACTTCTCTAATATAAATTACCCCCTATTAAGGGATGGCATAGCTAGCTTCCAAGCTCCCCCAAATCCAGAAAATCCAGAAACCTATGCAGAAACATACACAAAAGCCCTGTATGACCACATAAACAACTTCATAGAAATGGCAACACCAGACTGAAATAAACCCAGTTAAATAGTCATCCTGGTGGAACACTGGTATTAACAGGTTGTACAACAAAAGAAAGAATATCTTGTTGAGAAATAAGAGGAAATGTGTGTAACAGAGAAAAAAGTCCATCATTAGTTTAAATAAGTGAATCAAGAAACTAGTGAAGTCTCAAAAAGCTGACTGAGGTAAAAATGGCCTCCAAAGCTATCACCATACAACATTTTGTAGTTGTGTCCGCAATCTTAAGGGCAACACTCAACAACGTGCAGAATCATTCCCCAGCAGTTGTAGTACAACATACTGTTTCGTTTTGCAACACTTATGTATATCTTCCTACCCTGTATACAGTGTTAATTTTGGCTTGTGCCTTTACAAATTATTTTCTCACCCACATATTGTTTAATTGGTTTACCATTAGATTTTCGAAGCGAACTCCATCGAATGCACTGTTGTCGAACACGGAAGTTCGAAAACGGTAATATCGAACACCAAAAGCCAACCTCGGACCGGTTTTAACATGGGTCGAGATACGAGTTCATTGTTATTGCCGAACTACAAACCTCTCCCGTATCTCGACCCATGATAAAACCCGTTCCTAGGTTGGCTTTTGGTGTTCGATATTACCGTTTTCGAACTTCTGTGTTCGACAACAGTGCAGTTGATTGAGTTTGCTTCGAAAATCTAATAGTAAACCATTTAATTTATGTCACATGCACTCAAAGTACCCTCCCCCACCCCAGATGCAAGACTATTACAATCTTTACTGTACTTTATAACATGCAACTTATGTCAGAATTATTTGTCCTCTCTCCCTTTTTAGTATATAAAATAATATTTATACTTCAGTTTTCTCAGTAGCTTAACACAACCAACATAATTCAAATCTCCTTGCATTGTTTCTAATGTCTCTGTAGTCCACTTGCCTAATCATAACATAAATTAATTAATATGTTGCAGTTCTACTTTTCTGTTTTAAAAAGTTGACTTTATCTTCGATCTTACTCTTGAACGTCACCCACTCCCAGTACGAATATCTGGTTAGAGTCCAAATTTCACTTTATTTTTCTGATCAATTCATGAGTTTATCACTGTACTTTATACATTTTTCTTTCAAACAATGGGAATGGTTTCACTGTCACAGCCTCTCCGTGGCCCCATTTACTGGTGGAAGACTGAAAGGATGAATACTCGTCAGCTTGCTTGTTTGCCACTGCTTACTCTGCTTCCATGTATACCTTTGACTCACCAGGAAAAGGCTCTGAAAACTGATAGATATATCAACCTGAATCTCAGTCCAGTTTCATATCATCTGATTGCCAGAAAGAATTTACTTCTTTTTTGCCTGATGCACAAGCAATGGTCACTTCCATAAAAACTCTGGCGTCATCAGCTTTCAACACTTTTCTGCTCTGCCACATTTTACTCACTAATATCTTCGCCTTAACCAGAATAGGTCTTGTCTGTTTCCTAATGGCAAGATTTGAGTCATATACATGATGTGCTCTCTCAATTAATAGTTCTCACTGTGGAACACCACTCCAGTTACTTATTTGTGTACTCATAAAATTGATATAGTCTGCCGTCTGCCACCTCCAATTTCTCTGAGATGGCAGAGAACCTCAGAGTTACTTTCCATGTTTTTTTTTAAACATCTCCACCTGGGAAGCTTTAACTTCTGACAATCTTTCCTCTATACTGTTAAGTAGCTTCTGCAAATCAGCCAGTTCAGCTGAATGTTTACTTACCTTTTTCTATATGTTGCAATCTTTTATCATTTGATATTAGAAAATTCTTCTACAACCCCACTTATTTTAAAGACTTTTGCATGCATTTGGTTTACTTTTGCTTTTAAGTTCCTGTACGTTATCTCATTCTCTGAGGGTACAAATTGATCTGTTTCCTTATCAACAATGTGGTTGTTCTCATCCAAAATGTTGTTTCTCCTTTTCTGCACTGTTTTCTCCTTTGATTTTTCAGTTTTACTCTTTTTGACATCCTGGCATTGTACTTGCTAGCCAGTAACCAAAGTAATCCAAAAATGAATAAATCTTATCAGCTTTTTGTTGAATTCTCAGTTTTCACATGGGGGGGGGGGGGCTATAACTAATATACTACTGTTTATCTGCCATCTCAAGACTCCTGGATTGCAATAATTTGGTGGAAAGGTCACTGCAAGGGGGAATGATCTGTTAGCAAAACAATTCCATTCCTAAAATTCAATATCGGAAAGTGGTGAGATTCCCTTTAATTATGAGACAATCCCATTCATTGACCAAGTCCCTATGTTCTGTTTAACTTAATGTCCTAGTGATGTAAAAGACAAACCCCAGGATTCATGAAGCTTGCACCAGGCGTAGCGTCGGCGATCTAATGCCAAATATGACTGCCGAACGATTCAGGTACGAGCTGTTTCCATGTGCACTACCAGTGTACGCCACAGCTGCACAGCTCCCGGCGCATGTATGCTAATTACCCCATGCACAGCAGTGTAGCATGCAAATGAAGGTATATAGTGATTCATGAAGTGGTGCAGGCATAGCGTAAGCATGCAGAAATGTAAACAAAAAAAAAAAAAAAAAACGGTTTACATTTTTTCAAACATAAAATCGGAGCCATGACAGCGGACCAAACTCACGTATTATATTGTTAATTCATGCCAATGGCTAAATATATAGCCACTCGCATAAAAAAACATGCACAACACATAAAAAAGAACATTTAATGTCATGGCCACACTAACGCAAAGTAAAATCGCAGTGCATCGGTGTGCAAACAGGATCACAATGAAAATATATTTATATGTAATAAAACAGCAATGTAACACATTTCATGAATTCCTCATAATAGCCAATGGCACGCATGCTACACTACAACCATGGCACAAGGGTTGCTAAGGGTCTGTGACAGTGTTCTGCGCGATAACTAGGAATTAGTAGCCAATGTCGGTACCTCACCGAAGTGTGGCCTGGAGATAAAGATGACATCAAAAGAGGGGTGCACCACCTTAGCTGTAAGCACATTGGAGCATTGCTAATCCGGGTTGCCTGTTGCTAAGCAAAGCCACAGGATAGGGGTGTGGAAGTAGCCATAGCTTTGCTTAGCTGACAGCACACAAGGTAAATGAAAATGCATGTGAACGTGGAGGAAAACGCTCTCAAAACCCAGCAAATGGCTGTGAAAGGCGCACACCACAGCTGAAACAGGAAGGATACGGGAAGACAATAAGGAAATGCTGCAGCATGGTAACTGGAGTACAAATGAGTAATTAACACCTAGGAACTCACAGTGGGCCACTGACAACAGCTAACAAGGCTGCTAGCAGCTACCTGCAGAACAGGAAAGGGGAGGTGCCGTACTGCAAAGAAAAGAGAACTGACACAGCAGAACAAAGCAAACTTGCAGTAGATCAGCTACATAACACGTTTTGCTACACAATCCTGGGTTGGGAAGGTACAAAACAAGAAAGCCGGCAGCTGGATGCATGCCTGACAATGGGAGGGGAATCGGGTTGAAAAGTGAAGTAAAGGGCAATAGATGAATCACGACAGCCAAGCATAATTCAACACCAAAGGCCCCACAATAGCAGTACCTGCTGTAAAACCCATAATTAAGATACCCTGCAGCTGGAATTGCACATACACACCCAATTACACCAGCAGCATTCATTGCACAATAGTATAAAGTGTGAAAGCACCTCACACACACTTGTGTATTCCCAGACACTCTGCACCATTGGTGTATACAGACAGGGAACTTTTAATATGTACATGTTAGGGACTGCCATAGCTTTGATTCACCAGCATGTGTCAGAGACTGACTGTGGTGTGGAAGACGATGCTGACAAACATCTCAAGCCCCGGAGGAGGAGAAGAGTGTTCAGACCCAGGGTAACCTGCCAGGGGCTACATGATCTGGAGACAGTAGAGCGTTACAGGGTGGACAGGGACACCATACAGCAACTTGTTGAGCTGTACCGGCCATGCCTCAGAGCCAGAAATAACAGAGGGGAACCCATCCCAGTGGACACGAAGGTATGTGTAAGCTTGAGAATATTAGCCACAGGTACCTTTCAAAGACCAACTGGGGAGATCATGGGAATCTCACAAGCATCAGCATCCAGGGTACTCCACCAGTTCCTGGATGCCATGTTACCACATGCCAATGAGGACATACACTTCCTCCGAATGCAGGAGGAGTTGGCCAGCAATATGCGTCTCTTCCACCGTGTGGCAGACTATCCGGAGGTACTGGGTGCAATAGACTGCATGCACATACACATCAAGACACCACCCGGTGAATAGGGTAGACGCTACATAAACCGCAAGGGATACCCCTCCATCAACTGCCAGGTAGTGTGAAATGCCCAGGGTATTATCATGGATGTGTGTGTTGGCAGCCCTGGAAGCTATCACGACTCCCACATCTGGCATGCCTCACAGCTGTATCAGGTATTTGCCAGGGTGGACATCCCATATGACCACATGGTGGGGGATGCTGGCTATGCACTGGAACCGTGGATGATGACGCCCATCAGAAATGCACACACACCCATGCAAGAATGCCATAATGAGGCACACGCAGAAACCAGAATCATCAAAGAGTGTGTGTTTGGGATGCTGAAATCATGGTTCCGTTGCTTGGACAAATCTGGTGGAGCCTTGCAGTACTCTCCAGGCATGTCTGCCCACATCTTCATAGTATGTGCCATGCTGCACAATATGATCCTGTGGAAACAGCTGCAGCAGTGACAGAAAGGTGAAGGCCCTCACGGCCCACCACCATTGCCAAGGGCACCACAGGCACAGAGGGACTCAGACCATGAACACCCTGTGCCAGCCTCAGTAGGCAGACGGAGGCATGCCCAGTATGCCCATGCCTTAGCAAAGAGGGAATGTATAGCACACACACTGACAGTGTAGGCACCTACGGACTGACACCCTTCTCCACCTGCGCACACAGCAAACATGGATGGCACACACAAACGACCACCTGTAAATTGTCATGTACAGGTGGTCTACTGTGTGCATCCTACATAGGCAGCCCTCAACTATTGTACACACAACTGCCATTGGCACAAGGTAAGTCAATACCTGAATAGTAAATTAAGCTATCAGCATGTGTCGATACTGTATGTACAGAGTCATAGGTATAGGTAGGTACATGCAACTGTGGTCCCACTACAAAAAGGCGGTGCCTCTATGGACCCTGGTAATTACAGCCCCATAAGCTTAACAAGTCTAGTCTGCAAAGCTATGGAGAGGATCATAATGGAGCTCATAAACAAAGATATAGGGGACTTGCAGACATTGGACCCAACCCGGTTTGGCTTCGACAAGGGCAGATCATGCCTTTTGAACTTGGTCGACTTCTTCGAAACAGTCACCAAGGCCATTGATGAGGGAAAGGCAGTCCATACAGCCTACCTTGACCTTGCAAGGCTTTCACACAATACCCCACTCAGGTATTGTAGAAAACTTACCAGCTTAAATGTAAACCCATATGTCACAAGATGGGTTGCAAACTGGCTTAAGGACAGAACCCACAGGGTTAGAGTTGCTGGCGCTATGTCAGACTCCAAGCCGGTCACAAGTGGTGTCCCACAGGGCTCGGTCCTTGGCCCCTATTGTTCGGCATCTACTTCTCAGAAGTACAGGCCAACATGGGAGGACTTTGGCTGACAAAGTTTGCAGACGACTGCAAACTGGGCGCCATAGTGGAAAGTGCATCGGACACGGATATCCTTCAGAAGGGACTCACGGAAACAGATAGCTGGTGCCAGAGCCATGGCCTGAAGTTAAACGCCAAAAATGTATAGTCATACCTTCGGGAAAAACAAGGTAACCCCAAGCTTCCATATAGGCGGCAATCCACTAAGCACAGAAGAGGTTATCAGGGACCTGGGGACCCAGGTTGACAGTGGCCTTTCTTTTGACACTCACGTTGCTAAAGTGGTTAGAAACACCTTCTACATTGCCCACCTGATCATGAAGGGATTCACATCCAGATCTAGTGAGGTCATTGTTCCCTGTACTCTTCACTTATCAGACCAATGATCGAGTACAATGCCCCATTCGGGATGTATCTCACCCGACATCTGCAGCAATTGGAGAGACCCCAAAAGTTCCTCACCAAAAGGATAAAGGGACTCCAAAATCTGTCATATGCTGCCAGATTGAAGAAACTCCAGCTCTATTCAGTCGCATACCGTCTGCTCAGAGGTGACATGTGCCTGACATACAAGGCCATGTCCAACCCGGAATTAATGGACATGCTCCACCTCAAAAATCCAAATCCACCAAAACCACTAGAGCAAGCGACTTAAACCTTAGCACGGATATAAATAGGACGTGCTGGAGGGATAGATTTATCACTCAGAGACTCCCTATGCTGTGGAATAAAATCCCGGTCCATGTGAGGCAGAGCACCTCGCTGGCTCTGTTCAAGAGAAATCTTGACCTGTGGATGGGAGATCGTAGGTTTACCCCGGGAATCATCTCTGTGCCACTGCTGGACAGAGGCACAACAAACTAATGGGCACAGTATTTTTTCATATAAGGGGTGGTGTAAGCCACAAAACTTTGGACTAGGCTTATAAATGCCTTAAGGCAGATAGCCTAGTATAAACCTATGAACCTAACTGCCCAAGGCCATTCATAAGCATAGCCAAAATGTGTCTGCTGTCGCCACCCCATTGATTAACTAACTGTCCCTCTGTGGAGCAGAGCCAATTGTGTGATCCCTGGGGTGTATCCACTGTTCCCCACCCACTCTGCAATGATTCCCTGGAGTGTTAGCGAGGGGCTCCGTATAATGTAAACGGGGATGAAGTTCCAAATCATGGGGAGTACCCGTGATAGGAATCTGTCACTCCAGCATCTTCCAGTTCTGGTTGTGGCAAGGTGTAGCTCATTACAGTGTGTGGCTCACTGTGACATGGATTCCCATAGGTGGAGCATATCCATTAAGCCTGACTTGGCCACGGCTTTGTTGGCCAGCAAATATCATCTCTGAGTAAACGAGATGCCACTGAGTAATGTAAGAGTTTATGCACTCTGGCAGCATAAGACACATGTCTGAGGGCATTATCCCTCTTTGCGAGGTACGTTCATGGCCCTTCCAGCTGTCGGATGCGTCTTCTGAGGTACATCCAAAATGGGTTATCATACTCGATGATGGGATTGGTGAGTGATGAGTAAAGGGGAACAATAACCTAAGTCTGTTTAGGTGCAAACCCTTAAGTAATCAGATGGCCTACATAGACGGATGTCCTAACTACTTTGCAGATATGACTGTCAAAGGAGAGATCACTATGTAATGTAGTCCCCACATACCCATTACGTCGTCTGAATTACAGTGTCTGACACTCATATGTTAATATGTGTGTGTGTAGTTTCCCAGAATGGAATGACCACGCAGTATGTGGCCTTTAGCAGGAGGCCATCACTCTGACACCCTGTGTTGGTCTATGTGAGGCCACTTGAAGGACGTCTGTGAAAGCTGGACTGTCAGTTATGGCTCCCAGTCTGCAGTAATCACCAAACACGGCCTGCTGTAGTCCACCTGTGTTAGCCTGTACCTCTGAGAAGTATATGGCAAACAGTAGGGGTCCCAGGACTGAGTCCTGTGGGACACCAGTTGTGACTGGTCAAGAGCTGGACCTGGAGGCTGCTAGGCTTACCATGTGGGTTCCGCGTGTAAGCCTGTTGGCAAACCAACCTGTGATGTATGGGTGTATGTAGTGGCTGGTGAGTGTAGAAATCATACCCGAGTGGGAAATGGTGTCAAAACCCTTAGCGAGGTCCAGGTAGTATGTGTGAACTACCACACCCCACACCTAAAGTCTAAGTGACTGCAAGATGTCAAACAGGTTGAGTAGGCATGATCTGCACTCAATCAAGCTGACCTGGTTTGAGTCAAGTGTCTGGAGGTTACCACTGTCTATGTTAATGAGTGCCATGAGGATGCGCTCCATAGCCGTGCAGATCAGGCTACCCAGTCTTATGGGGTGGTAGTTACCATGGTCAGTTGTGTCACCACCTTGGTGGAGTGGAATAGCTGTTGCCATGTGCCAGTGAATGGCCATGTAGCCTGCGTAGAGGCTGATGCTGAATTGCTATATTAGGCAGGGAGTCACTTTGTCTTGTAGTGTCTGCAGGATGCAGTCTGGGACACCATCTGCCTCCATTGACACTCTGTCATGCCGTTTGAAAGAGCCATTACCACGTGTATGTCTCAGATGTCTGGGATACTGTACATTTTGGGTATTGTTGTGGACCCTGTAGGGGGGAAGCTTGCTCCGAATGTATCATCAAGTGTGTTGGTGATATCAGTAGGGTCAGTATATTCAGTGCAATATTGCACCAGCACAGTGCAAATCTGTGTGTTACTGCTTACATCCTTGACATAGCCAAAGAAGCCTTTGTGGTCATATTCTGAATCCATGCCAATTTACCTGTGGATGTCAGCCTTGGACGATTACACGAGTAACATAAGTATCTTGCTAATACTGGTCACGGACGTCTGCATGTCTTGGGATTTGCTGTTGTTCTAGACTACTGTCCTACTTCTGTTGTATAGCCTGTATAATGCAGGGGTTCAGCAGACTGGTGTCGTTGTGTAGGAGTAGCGAGTCCTGTTTTACCATTGATGTCACGACCCATACATCTTTGTAGGTGCTTATAGAGTGCATTTGTAATTTTGTCTGTATCTTGAGCAGTGTCATCCCTGAGCGTTGTGGCTGTGAACCCTCCCACCTCTGTCATTAGTACTGTGAATTTAGTTGTAGGAAAAGTATCCACTGTGTGTTCCTTGGGTAGGGGAGATGGTTGGGAGTGGAAATCATCAGGAATAGTTCAGGTCAGATCTAAACAGTGACCAGTTTACCTCTGCTGTAGTGCACCTGTTGCACGTCAGTGATTACCACTTCTAGAATGTTTTCACCTCTCGTTAGTCCATCTACCAACTAATACAGGCCATAGCAGGTGATATATCCCAGGAAGTGCTGGGCCTGGAAGTGAATACTCGAGTAGGTTATCCAGTTAAGTGTAGGGTAGCCGACACTGACCAATAACTGTCTGGTAAGACTGTCATGTTTACCACTGTCTCCAGATAGTTGTAGTGGTGCTCCTGGGTCATGGAGGGTTATCTGTAGCAGCTCACAGATTGCATTGCAGTTGTGGCTGATGTTAGCCACACATGAATGATCACAGAGGTATCGTGCTGCCCCACTAACCTGGAGGTGTAGGTATCTCCGATGATAATGGACAGACCCCCTCCATGTCTGCGCCAGTCCATGTTCAGTGGCTGAAATGTGTGTTATGGGTTGTAGTCTGGTAGTGTCGGTGTGCTCACAGGAGTCCTATACAGGTCCAAGTCACAGAACAGATGTAGATGTTGTCCATACTGAGGGGTGCTGTGAGTGCGTGCATGTTGTGAGTACTACCCCTGGTGTTGAGTAGCCTAACCCTCATTGATTCCGCTATTGTGCAGTTCATGGAGGTGAGATTCACCTCTGAGACCTGCCTACAAATGGCACCATGGGGGTGGCAATAGCCTTGCCCAGCATTCCAAAGCCTTAGGCTGACACATGCAAGTTGGTATGGCATTGTTGCAGGCATGTTTCCCATCTGTGCTTGTGTCCCATCTTTCCTGTAGGTAACCTACTGGTAAGCTATACAAAGCCTGAAACCTATACATGTCCACTAGCTTCCAAGACAGGCTTTTGGATTGATTATGTATCAGTAGTCTGTATGCTATTGCTGTACTTATCTGTTGTCTGACTACATGGTGATTTTACACTGTATATTATGATCAGAAAACTCTGTATAATCACATCTGATGTTGGAGATGGCCTGCACTATAGAGGTTCACAGATAGGTAGTAAGCTATTTGCCCAAGGGCATTTAGAAGCATAGCTAGAGTGTGGTAGCTTTACCTGCACCATAGATGTAACTGAGCCTCTGTCAAGCATAGCCAATGAAGTGATTCCAGGCAGAGTTGCTGGAAGCTGTTGAAGACTGGGGTGCTGTAGGGTGATAGGGGCACATAGTGATCTCAAAAGGGCATGTTAACATGACAACCCAACAGCATTCAATTTCCCCAACAGGTCTTGCAGCTATAAAACTTGAGTGGCTCCCCCACACCCTGGCTGTATGTTTCTGGGACACATGATCCCAGGGGTGTATATACTGTTGGCCAGTCACACATCAAGGTTTACCCTGAAGTGTCAGTGAGGGACTATGCCAAATTTAGTTAGGATGTTAATGTATAGTCTCTCAATTCATGTGTTATGTCGGTATTTCGAGAAACTCACTGGGTGTGGGTGGCTCCGCCTGTTGTGTAGCCAAGCTTACACATAGGATTCATGGGCATAGGAAATAGGCAGAAGGAACATTAATGTCAATAGTGTAATGGCTACAGCATTTGCATAATATCTGTGCAGTCCTAGTTCAAATATCAAAAAAGTCAGAGATGATTTACATGTTACACAGTATACCTTAACCACAGCTTGCATATATGGGTAGTATTCCACAGAATAATAAACATTTGGAACACACAACCACTGAAATGTGCGTTAGTCACCCTTGCACTACTAGTGCCTGCTCTGAGTGGTAAAATGACCACTGCCAGGATTAGAACACGCAACCATGTACTCAATCTTCACAATAACCTACCATTAAGCTATCTGTGATGTACCAACGGCAGTTGTGTATTCTGACAGGTTGAAACACAGAAGGGAGGAATGTGTGCAAATAGGAAAAACCGCCATGTACCCAATGAAAGGTGTATGAGATTATATATATATATATATATATATATATATATATATATATATATATATAAAAACAACGCATATATAATATATATATAAAGAGAGAGAGGGAGAGAGGATTATATGTCGATATATAGGGATATACATACATATGTAGATATATAGATAGGTTAACATCTACACAACCATGGAGGTACATATAAATAGAATACCTACTAAATACTGAATGCTTGACATACCATTGCGCGTAATCACGAGGCTTAAAGACCACAGTACCGAAACACCAGAAGCGTGAGTTATAAAATCCCGATGTTAAGGGACATTTATTTAGTGCTGCTCGTGTTGCAGTTCAGGTAGGTTAGTGTGTGTGAGTGTGTTTCTGAGAGCTGTAGTGTGTGCAAGTGTGTGTTCTGAGTGTGGTGTGTGTTCCTGGGGGACTGTAATATGTGTGTTTGCTTTGTGCGTCTGTTTGTGTGATCTCGGAGGTAGAATATTAAAGTAGGGGGGGTGCAGCCACCCACATGGGGTGTGTAGGGGGCTTGCCCACCTGCTCATACGTAGTGTAGGATGGTTTGTTTGGATGTGGTGGGTAGCAGTGTGTCTATGTGTGTGTCTGTGTGCGTGTGTCTATTGTATAGATTGTAATGTACGGCTCTTGTCTGCCCCTCACAGATGATGTATGTGCGTTCCCCTCCTGCGGTCCATCTGATGTGTCCCCACAGACTCTAGCAGTGATGATGAATGTATGATTGAGGCACAGGCAGGGTTGTCAGGGGCTGAATCTGTGCCATTGGTTGCCATTCCACCTATATCCCCCTCATCCCCGCATACAGTTCTCATGCCTACAAATACCCCATCACCAGTGGCCATAGAGGAAGGACAGTTGGCATGTGGTAGCTTGGAACAGGAATGTGTGGAGGCTATGGAAGGTGTGCCTGCACACCATGGTGTCAGCCAACTAACTGGTGATGCCCCATACTGGCATGTGGCCAGTGCTGCTCGTAGGAAGACCTCTGGGTAACATGCCCCTGCAAGAGAGAGTGCTGCAGCTGGTGTCACCAGATGCATGTTTCAGGCTGTAATGGGGACACAGGCATGTGCTGAACGGCACAACAGAGAAGATCAGAGGCTTCAAAGGGCTGCTGTCCGTTCTTTAAACAACAACATCCAGGCAATGGTAAATGCTCAACAGCAGATTTCTGAAGCTTTGGACAGACGATTGGGTGACATAGTTGAAGTCCTTGACCGTGGCATGACAATCCGCGAGCATGAGCTGTCTCTGCTGGAACATCTGGTACGAGTGAGGCGTCGGGCACGGGGACATAGGCCTGCTACATCATCTGTTTCAGGTCTACATGAACGAGCTGCCTCACATGTCTGCTCCCATAGTGGTGGTAGCAGCAGCAGGGTGCTGTCCATATCCCAACACAGCAGGCCACGTGCACGTGGCCCTGGATGGTCCCAACAGAGACACGGTTCCAGTGGACATGTGTCATCAGACAGTACCCAATCGGCATCTTTGCCTGGTACTGCCCGTGCAACCCCTGGCAGGCACAGGTCACGTGGCCATGGCCGGACACCGTGAATTGTAAAACCTAGCCTGTACAGTCCACAGCTGTCAATAATACCCCTGTGTAGGCCAGACACATGCCAGAACTGTGTGCATGCATACAAGCACACATCGGAAACATATGTAGGGCACCACAACACACACATGCATAACATCCACACACGCCCAATTAGATCAAAGGCCCTAACCCACACACGATGACATCCAATGGTGCAGCCTAGGCCTCTGGCAAACATTATCACCCTGTGCATATGATTATGCCTGTGCCGCATCCCTGTCATCCACACCATCGGTGCAGGGACATGCTCATATGGTCTGATGCACAGGGTGAACAGACTAGGAAGATAAGTGTAGATTACAATTGTTGTGTACTGATGACAGACAGCAGACATACCATGTAGTACAGGTTTACAATGCATTTCGTACTGTTAACAGTATAAGTCTTGTGTAACAACAGTAACTGCATGTTGGTCATGATATTCTGTTTTCCTCCTTCAGGTCTAATTGCATGTGCCGGTGGATATCAGTGTTTGCAGTTAGTGTCCCATATGTAAATGTGGACTGCTCACAGTTATGTATGTAAATACCAACATACACCCTGTAGCTTCCACATCACAAGTCCCACATTCCAAACACATCTACTGATCCAAGAGCATGATAGCTGTGTATTAAGCTACTGTGGCTACAGACGTGACATCCATAGTGGGTGACATCACAGGTACAGTTACATGGAATGGTAAGGTAAGAGAGTGGTCTAGCTGATGATAAGGGTAGAGGCCAGTGGGAAGTGTGAAGGCTCATTGGGAAGCAGTAATACACATTCCCATGACAGGATGCAAACACACAGTTGCACCCACACACTCAGGTATTCAGAGACACAGTAACATACTTACGGATTCACCGACACAGTAACACACACTTACACACACAGTTGCTAAGACCCCTGCCTATGTGCAAATCATCATTACAGTAATGTGCACCTACATGACGCGCCACAGAGATTACACATGTACAGGTAGTCAGTATGGCCTAAGATCGGGGACATCAACACAGATAGTAGATTGCATCACGTGGATGGGGGAAAGGGTCTTATCAGTTCACTATGGTAACATACATCCTCACTCCAGGGACCAGACAGCCATACATACACACACACACACACACACACACACACACACACACACACACACACACACACACACAGTGGCATTCACTATTGAATACACCTATGTCA
The DNA here is from genome assembly GCF_019279795.1 of Protopterus annectens. Taxonomy (NCBI): domain Eukaryota; kingdom Metazoa; phylum Chordata; order Ceratodontiformes; family Protopteridae; genus Protopterus; species Protopterus annectens. The sequence goes on along the minus strand of NC_056731.1, from coordinate 804,026,465 downwards.
CGCACATACAGATACCTCACATGTGTGAGATACGCACCCCTGCCTATGTCCTGATTTCTACATTGCAGTCTGTACAGATGTCTACAACAGTGTACAGGAGAGTGAGTAACAACTGAGATGTATACCCCACCATACGTGACATATATGGACACACACGCAATCACACATGCCAGTACTGTGAATCAAATACCTGCCTATCTCATGATACGTATGACAGACTTACAGCAGTACTGCACGTGTTACAAAGTGTACTGACACTTTTTTGGCAACTGTGCTGATATATGCACATGGGAGGTCTTAACTGTTACAGGTGTCAAGTGATTTACCTTCGCTGTCACCCTGACCGCTGTCTATGTTGTGTATGTTCCCCTTCAATTAACAAAACCATAGCTTAGCGGTTACACAGGTTATTGTAGGACTGCTTGTGACACACCTGTGAGCTGTCCTCAGCAAACATCCATCTGCAAAGATGCCCCACCACTTAGTTATGTCCTCACATCTGTCCATACCTGAGGTACATCTTTCCATACTTTCAGCATATCACCATATACAGTTGGCAATGCTGAGGCTGCATTGCAACTGCATAATGTACCAAGACAGATGTCACCTGTATACATCAGCAACTGCACACGCATGGTATCTGAATGCACACCACTACATGTACATGTGTGTAGGTCCTACAATCCTGTCATTTGGGCATATTTGTAGGCATTGCAATTGGTGGACATGTGTAATGACATACATGACACACGGACTGTTGCATGATATGATGGGTGTAATGGGTGACCAGTACAGAGGGAATGTTACCTCTGTCAGCATTGATATCATACTTTACGTACTGTTAGCATTCAGCAGCCATGGACCTACATTCCATGTGCAGGTGTGTAATGACTGTAGCCACCTGTCTGCACAAAGGACAACAACAGCTATGCTATTTACATATATGTTGTATGTGTGTGGCATGTACATATCTAGGGCAGGTACATGTATGTCATATCCAAACATGAGGGTGTTTACTGGTGTACAGCAACAGTCATCTGGTAATGCTGTAAATAACAGAGGGCCCCTGGTATGTGTACGGTTGACCTGGTTACAGGCAGTGGTATCATTGCATTGCATAACACATGATGCAATTGTGTCAGTACATGGGTACTCTGCACAGTTGATGTAGAGCTTGATACAGTCCACTGGTCAAGGTCACATGGTGGTGTACTATTATATGTCCTACCACATGTATGGATGTGTGTTGGTGGTCCCCGAGGGTATGGTGGTGTCTGAGGGTTACATCCTAGAATGCAGCTTTTGATACTGTGTCCTGCACCTGACTCATCTGTGATGCCTTTTGTGGGAGTACTGGTCAGTATATGTCAGTGGCCTTTATGTATGTGGGGACACCACCACCTGGAGCAGTCCGTACCTGTGTTATGGCCCACATCTGGTTCTGACGTATATGGTGGTAGTCCTAGAGTACACTACAAAGCCTTCAGCCAGGTGTTCCTCACTGCACAGATGTCAGTATTCTCCATTGTTGGATCTACAGTGAGCGGCTGTGATTACGGACGGTACACATCTAGCACTGGTTAGCATAAGCATACAATGCAGTTGTCCTCTAGGTGTCAGGGTGTTATCCTGTGTTTAGGACATTTGCCTTGGAATGGCACTATATGGGCAAATGTGACCTAGGTATTATCCCCACTCCCTTGAATCATGGATGCATGTGATATGTGACAAAGGCCTGTCTACTTTCAGTCATGTCATCCCAGAATGACAAACACTGGACAACCTCGTAATTACAGCTGGACATTGGCTCATTATGTTGGTCAAGCAGTTGCCACTCCTAGCAAGACAACACTGCAAGTGGTAGTATTGTGCTTGGTATACAATGGTACATCTAAGGTGATGGACAGCAGCAGATGTTGTGTATAAGACTGGTGTCAGATATATGTAGTGCAGCGTTCCTGCTAACAATGACAACTACTAACACCGGAGTCCATTACAATGTGTTCTTTACATCTAACTGTAATAGCATGGCCACTGTGGCCTTCCGTGTTTATAATCAGAGTGCATCCCAAACAGCCCTGTGCTACTAAGTGTATGAGCATACCCAGTATAACTTTGTGTAGATGGACACATAGTGCATTCCGAACAGCCATGTGCTACTTAACTTTGTGTAGATGGACACATAGTGCATTCCGAACAGCCCTGTGCTACTAAGTGTGTGAGCATGCCCAGTGACACCTTGTGTTGGTTATGTGCCTCTATGTGTATGGGGCATGGCTATTGTACCCTGTATAGTGATAGTAGTCGTCCAGTCCACAGATGGGCATACTCCAGTTCAGGATGGATTCCTACTTTAAACACACAGGTTCACAGGTATGTACATCTTAACTGCCAGCATTTCTGTTGATGTCCGCATTCCTAGAAGGTCATAATGACAGCCTTGAAATGTGTAGTCTCTGTGGCGTGACTCATAACTATGTAGTATTGTAAGAGTGATCTGTAGATAAGCAGGCGTTCTGTTCCCACCACTGGTGTGTGTGTGTGTGTGTGTGTGTGTGTGTGTGTGTGTGTGTGTGTGTGTGTGTGTGCGTGAAACAAGTACAGTGCTTTGTAAAGTATGCACTCTCTGTACAAATCACATGACCACATTTGTCAATCCTGCTGTTGTCACCCACCTAGGAATACACCTGTAGGAGTGCTGTAACCCAGTATTCGCTGTAGCGCATGCTCTAAAAGCGTATTGCTGCAGTGTGATATGGTTGGTAGGGGTTCAAATACAAGACATGGCAAGTGTGTGTGCTTGGCTGTCAGAGCCTGTGTAGAGGTGGCTGTGAGTGTCAAATATGTTGGGGAGTGGATTTTGTAGCTTTCCTATATGGTGTCCATCTTATGACACATTGGCCACCTCATGTGTACAGCTGTCAGTCAGCCATGGGACTGTGTTGGCAAGCCATACCCCTACATCTGGCAAAAGGCCTGGTGAACAAAGTATGCAACCCTACTAGTACCCGGTATATGTCCTGCACCCATGTGCCACACACAAACACACTTGCCTAGGATATCCCACTATGTTACTAGTACCATGCACACTGATGACAAATAGTAGGCATGGTGTGAATGCAGTGGGCTGCAGAGAACATGGCACCCTGTACAGCGGTACAATAGGCACATATTTGTGGACAATGTGCCCTCACTATGTTCCCCACTGGATGCCTGCTACATATCTAGTGCCATCAAATGTGATCCACAGAGGCCATACAATGCCTTACACATGTGCCGTGTATGGACCAATGCCACTGACACCAGGGAATACCTGTATCATACTATCAATGCAGGTGCAAGGTCAGTCTGCTCACTAGAAGCAGGTTTCACCACACCAGGCCAGTATTGGCATATCGGGGGGAGAAAAATCTGTGTACACAACATGTGCCTGCCAAACCAGGTACACCTGTACAAGTCACTGTACAGTATTGTGGGACATGCACATCCCAGGCAATGTCCATGTGAAGGACTATCAAACGCAGACATGGCATGCATTGCAAAGCTATGGCCATACACATTGGTAACCAGGATGTCAGGGCAGATCATGCAGCATCCATCTGTGTGGGACATTGCAGACACTACACCCCTGTACCAAACTGCACACCACTGTCGGGTGACACGCTGCCAAGGATTACCCCGCACCCAGTCTTGTACAGCCATCTTGCACAGCCAACCACTACACACCCATGAAGCAATGCATACATGCATGTCAGTACTGGCACCTTGGGTCTGCGTGTGGGTTATGATGCTCCCAACAACAGTCACTCCCAGTATAACCCTCGTTGGCACACCAACAGCTGTCAAACACTTTCACATGCCCTAGCCCATAGAACCTTCAGATATCCCCTGTGGAGCATGTAGTCCTGTGCATTACTGCAGTGTGGCAAACTAAGTAGTTAAGTTGTGTATTTGTGGCCCTGGCAAAGAGTGTCAATGCACAGCAACAGGTCAGCTTTGTGGCACATGTAGTAATGTCATGCACATGTAATAGTAATGACTAGTCAGTCAGGGGTTTGACCCCTGTACTGTTAGGCGTGTGGCAGACGATGCTCAGGGTTTAGTCTCCAAGCCATTCTCTGGTGTACTTTGCCTGTCCCACCCACACACTCTCTGGTGGATGTGGAGGTGTACACCTGCTCAGCAGCAGCATGTGTACTGTAAGTGATGGACATGATCAGGTGATGGCCTCTGCACCTATTGCAGTCCTCCTCTAGCTGACTGCATGTGGAACAGCTGTGATGGTGTTCCCATAGCCATTTGCATGATAAACACAGTACACTATCTAGGAAAATCATGTTGGTATTTGGCCATGACAGTCGCTGTGAGTGGTACCTGGATGTGGTGTTCTGAAACGGCATCACAGATGATATCTGGATGTACCTCAAACATCATACACAGTGGGAAATAGCCTAAAGGCAGGAGGGTGATGTGCCACACATGACTACAGCATGTAAGTGTAGCTATGCTGCATTGAGACTACTGCCAGTTTAACATGTGTGTAGTAATGGCTATTCTGCATGTTTTAATACAGACATGACAGTACTCTGTTCGTGGGGGACCCCCATCTGTAGGGCCATCTGTGAACTGGTCAGTGTGTGGAACCATATGTGTCCTGTGATACACACTGAACACACATCTGTGCACAGCAGGAGCAGAGTGTGAGGACTGCAGACAGTAAATGATAGGGATGTGTTATTGCCATCGCATCCCTGACTGGACATATGAAACATGAAACAGTGGTATGACAGACACTGTCTGGGGTTCCCAGTGACAAGCCAATAATGGGCAACTGTTCATAGCTGCGGTCACACGTCTACTACACATTGTACAGATATCATGCAGTATATATGCATGTGTTGTGCTCCCTCTGCAAATGTATACCATCTGTTGTGTTGGGTTGACGGTGATATCTATGCATACTGTTGTAAGTAATCCTGAATGCTGCTGTCTATCACTAAGCCATATGTGGGTTTAAACTGCAACACCACAGGCTGTATGGGTTGGGTTGGGAGGTCCTGGCAGAACCTCCTGTCCCACTTCAGCTGACCATGGCACCAGGCACCAGCACATCTGGGGCCCAACCTTGGGCTGCAACCTCTGTTGGCTCTGCACCACCTTCTGGTGGTATCAACACTGAGGATGGAGCATGTCCCCCTTGGGAGCAGGACCAGACAGGAACATGTCTACTGTTGTGCGGTCCCGGACGTGCTGCATTGGAGGCTCACTAAGGGGTTCTGAAGCCAGATACGCAAGCTCAAGGGTGGAGTGTTACATTTACAGGGTGATGCTGCTCCTCCTGGACAGCCCCCAGTACTGCCTCCTTTGCAGCTGTTTGGGTGCAGTGGCGGCTGCCCATGGCTGGGGACCTCCGTCTCACTGTTCCCATGGGCTTGTGAATGCTGAACACCCATCCCGGTCCGAGGTGTATCCCCCCACATGTCATATACCGACCCTGTATGCTGTCTTGTCTGTGATCCTACCCTACCTATCCTCCACGGCCATACCTACTCTCCTTCCCCCACATCCGACCCTCACCCTATGGAAACATAAGGCCAATCGGCTCCTAGGACAACATCTGCCCTATACATAGTTGTCGATTTCACACACGTGCCCACTGGGCACATGTAACCCTTGTACTATGCATCACAACATACTCCTGTTATCCTCAACCCTGTCCCTCAGGCGCACAATCCTGATATGCACATCACTCCTAAATGGTCCAGGTACACATAATGAGGACGGCCCCATTGTACACACAACACTACCGGTCCCTCTATGGCTACCCCATTTACCTTTATCATGATGATGATGTTGCACACAGCACCTTGCAAGAGTACTGTTCACACATAATGATTGGATAGGTACTGTTGTGTTAATGTACATTACATGCACAGAGTGATGTACACTGCCAATGTACAACTGTTTGCATGTATGAATGACACATGTCTGTCTGAGGGAGTCTTGAGATTAAATAGGACAACACCACTACATAACACAGGCGTCGCTGGTGTTTCCCGTTTCATTCGTTTGTAATGCTTTGTTGCCGCATGGTATGTTCTTGATATATCTCTATATATGTATGTACCTATATGCTGGACATAAACACTCACATATACATCTACATGATGGGATAAATTCCTATACTGTTGAATGACTGGGCTGTACGATATGTTGGTACTGTCCGTTGTCTGTATATCTGCCATGTCGTATTGGTAAATCACATTAGCTGTGTGTGCAGGGTCCTGGTTCTGAGCCTTGCAGAGGCCGTTTATTTTGTTGCAGGACAGAACAAGGCCATTGGATACAGAAGGAGTAAGGCACATTAAAGCAGTTGTGAGTGGGTGTGCGTGGGTTTGTGCGGTGTTAAGCAATGCTAACCTCTGGTTACAGCTTCTTACACTTGGTTAGCCTCTACATTGCTTTACCAGTGCAATACTCGCATACTGGTAGCCAAACAGGCTTACACCCGCTAGCTCCCGCACTTGCAAATGCACCGACACTGGTGCTTGCATATGACACTCACACCCCTGGGTGCTAGCGAGGACCACAATATTACCTTGTTGTGATGCCTATTACATCGGATTACATGCCTACAGTATCGGAAATGGCTGCCCATTAGGCGACGGCATGCTGTTCAACTGTACGGAATTGGCGGCCTGTCCAGTGATTTATTCATATTATTTGTGTGTTCCACTTACAATCTGCACCCGTCTGGCTGATACATGGGAACAGAGACTCTTCAATGCAGACAAGTATTTGGGATTTGGGACCCACATCCGTCAGCAGAGTCATGCTACCGCATATCTATTATACGGTTGCCACCGTTTCAATTGCCCAAGGTGGGACCTTTATGTAGAAACGTCAGATTTTGCAGGGCAAAACATACCCACAGCCAGTACAAAGGAAAGAAAGTACAGTTGTGTACACCTACCATAAATGTAGATGTTCAAGTGTCTTCACTGTTGCAGTCAGAACTGTAGGGTGTTCCTGCCGGCAGGCAGCCCGAGGTCGGCCAGAATCCCAAAGTCTGGGTCCAGCGTCGGCTGTATAAGCTAGTATCCTGACGTCAGTACGCCTTGGTACATAGCCCTCAGCCGACGCCATCTTCTCCAGCCTTTCTTGCCCTAGATGTCAGAAGTCCCCAACAAATCAAAAATGAATCCAACAAGGAAACACAAATACACCACAAATAAGCGAAAAGAGGGATAGGAGGGAGGAAACCCGACTGCAACAGTGAAGACACTCGAACATCTACATTTATGGTAGGTGTACACAACTGTACTATGTTCTTCGTGTTTCACTGTTGCAGTCATAAGTGTAGGGTGGAATCCCAAAGCAGTGTAGAGGGAGGAGGCTTTAGATAGAAGAAGGGGAGGCAAGAATACCCTGCAAGACAGCAGAGGCAAAGCCTGCCCTAGACTTAGAAAACAAGGGAGATTGTAGTGCTTGGAAAAAGTATGCACAGAACTCCAAGTGGCAGCTTCCAAGATATCCTTGGTAGGGACTCCTCTGAGGAAAGCTGTAGAAGTAGCAGCTGCTCTAGTAGAATGACTTCTAATGGTCCCTGGAAACTGTTTCCCATGATGAGTGTAACAAAATCTGATTCCATAAGCAATCCATTTGGAAATAGTTTGTTTAGAAATAGGTTTTCCAAGAGAACTGGAGGCAAAGGAAACAAACAATTGGTTAGACTTTCTGAAATCTTTAGTCTTGTCCAAGTAAAATCGTAACTGTCTGTGCACATCCAATGAATGCAAAATCCTTTCCCCTTTATTCTGAGGATTTGGAAAGAAAGTAGGAAGGTGGATTGTCTGATTTAAAGCCACTATCGAAATCACCTTAGGCATGAAAGTAGGATTGGTCCTCAAGGATACTCTGTCTTGATGGAAAATAAGGTATGGTTCCACAGCCATGAGAGCTTGCAACTCTGAGACCCTTCTGGCAGAGGTCAATGCTAACAAAAGAACAGTCTTCCAGGATAGAAACTTAATATCTGAAGATGCAGCAGGCTCAAAAGGAGGCAAAGTAAGCTTTTCTAAAACATAATTAAGATCCCAGGCAGGGACAGGAGGGGTCCTTGGGGGCCGCAAATTTTTAGCCCCTCTCAAGAACTGCTTCACCAAAGGATGTGAAAAAACAGGAGGATCAGAACTGAAATGCAGAGATAGCAGAAGCATGAATCTTAATGGAAGAAAAGGAAAGTCCTTTAGATAAAAGTTCCGAAGGTAAAGCAAAATAGAGAGAGATCAGGAACCTGAGGATCAGAGCCTCGGTCCTGCATCCAAATAGAAAACCTCTTCCATTTAGAGGCATAGGATTTCCTAGTGCTAGGCCGTCTAGCTTCCAAAAGAACATCCAAAACTTGTTTGGGAAGACTAGAGGAAATCAAATTCCTTTGAAGAGCCAAGCTGCCAGGCAAAGGGTCTTGAGATTGGAATGCAGTAACTGACCCTGATGCTGGGACAGAAGCGAAGGGTTCTGTGGAGAATCCAAGGAGGCCCGAGAACAGGAGCTTTAAGGTTGGATACCAAAACTGTCGAGGCCAATTTGGAGCAATCAAGATGAGGAACTTGGGCTTGTCCTGTTTTATCTTCAGTAGTACCGAGGCAGTAGAGGAAGAGGAGGGAAGGCATATGCTGAAAGGCTTCTCCAGCTGAAGGACAGGGCATCCACTCTCCATGCTGTTTTGTGGAAGGACCTGGTGCAAAGCGAGGCAGCTGATGATTGAGATGGGATGCAAACAGATCTATCTGGGGACATCCCCAAACTGCAGTAATCCTGTTGAACAAGTTGGTGTCTAGCATCCATTCGTGAGGATCTGAAATGTTTCTGCTCAGGCTGTCTGCTAAGAGATTCTGTTTCCCTGGAATGAATTGAGCCTGGAGATGCAGATTCAAATTTAGAGCTGTGTCCCATAAACCCATAGCTAGTCTGCAAAGGGGTATGAATGAGAACCCCCTGCTTGTTGATGTACCACATGACCGTGGTGTTGTCTGTCTTGAATTAGCAGAGGCCCTGGCAGTAAAAGGTTTTGAAGGCTAAAGGGCATTTTGAACTGCCAACATTTCCTTCAGATTGATGTGCCAGTGAAGATGGTCCTTTGTCCAGGTTCCCTGCTGGCAATTGTCTAGAAAGTGTGCTCCCAAGCATAATCCGAGGCGTCCGTGGTTAGGATTTGAGTAGGTTGAGGGAGCGAAAAGGTTTTCCTTCGTTTAAAGTGCATGCCCTGGACCACCAGAGGAACTCCTTCTGGAGGCAGGGGATCAGAGGAATCAGAATATCCAGATCGTGGTAATGCTGTGACCATACACTTTTCAGATACCATTGAAGCTTTCTCATGTGAAGCCTTGCGTTTGGAATCAACAGAATGCAGGAAGCCATGTAGCCCAGAGCCTGCAGGAATTTCCTTGCAGTGAGCTGAGATAGAGTTGCCAAGGTGTTGAAAGTAGAAGCCAGCTGAGTTTGTTTTTCTGGAGTGAGGTAGGCCCTTTGTAAGGTTGTATTTAAGAGGGCTCCCAAGAATACCATTTGTTGAGAAGGGATCAAATGTGACTTTTTTATGTTCACTGAGAATCCCAGTAGTAGGAGAAGACGTTGAACAAAGTCCAGATGTTGAAGCAAAAGATCTTTGCTGTCTGCCTGAATAAGGCAGTCATCCAAATAGGGGTAAATCTGAATCCCCTGAAGTCTGCAGTAAGCCACTACTGGTGCCAGGCACTTGGTGAAGACTCTGGGCGCAGTAGATAAACCAAAGGGCAGAACAGAGAATTGAAAGTGCCTCGAACCTGCCTTGAACCTGAGGAATTTCCTGCGTTCTTGTCTGATAGGGATATGCAAATAGGCTTCCTTTAAGTCCAATGTCACCATCCAGGCGTCCTGAGAGAGCATTGGAATTAGCTGTTGCAGAGTAAGCATCTTGAACTTTGGAATTTCCAAAAAGGTGTTTAACACAGAAAGGTCCAGAATAGGTCTCCATGAGTTTTGTTTTCTGGGAACCAGAAACAGCCTTGAATAAAACCCTTTTCCCATTTCCGAGAGTGGAACAGGCTCTATGGCTCTCATGGCCAGAAGAGCATCCACTTGAGTTAAGGCCTCTGACCATTGAAGTTTTGGCAGATCTGGCCAACCGTGAGTCCTTGGCAAAGTGTGAAAGTGGAACTTGTAACCTTTTAAAATCACATCCAATACCCATCTGTCCTGGGTAATATGAGTCCAATTTCTGTAAAAGAGACAGTTTTCCTCCGAGAGGGGCGTCCAGGTGAAGGGGTCCTGAAGCCCAACCGAGAGAGTCATTGAGTTTGCTTTCTTTGAGATTGGGATCTGTCTTCTCCCCTTCTAGGTGAAGAAGCAGTCCATTGTCTAGATCTGTAAGAGGTCTGGCCTTGACCACGACCTCTGGAGCGCCTATATCTTCCCCTTTGAGGCCTGTCAGGCGTGGGAAAGGACCAATTTTAGAGGGCCAATTCCTGGAAAATCTAGGAGGCTGAACTTGCAAGAAATCTTTTACAGTCTGCATGGACTTTGCCTTTTCTTCCATCTTTTTAATAACTTCCTCTGCCTTAGAACCAAAAAGAACATCTTGTTGAACAGGGGCATCTAATAACTTAGCCTTAACCTGTTCAGGTAAACTTTGTTCACGAAGCCAGGCATGTCTCCTAATCACAGTACCAGAGGCAGCAGCCCTGCAAGAAGCATCCAAAGCATCAAAACCACAATGTAAGCTATGCTTGTTAACCTGTTCAGTAGCATGCAAAACATCCTGAAGTTCCTTATCCTCTGCACAAGCAGGAAGGGAAGCAAGGTTTTGCTTTAAAACAGACAAAAGAAATTGCTGATATTTAAACATATGAAGCTGGCAATTTAAAGCCCTTACAGACAGGGTAGCAGAAGTATATACCTTTTTTCCCCACCTGTCTAAAGCACGAGAATCCTTCTCAGAGGGAATAGGATTTTTAGAAGTAGCAACCTTAGCAGCCTTAGAGCCCTGAGAAATAGTTTCAGGATCCGCAGCAGGGTTTTTAAATAAAAATAAATGAGAGTCAGGAACCCTATAAAATCTATCAGGCTTAGAAGGAGCAGGAGGCATGGAATCAGGATTCAAATTAGCCTCAGAAAAAGCATCATCTACAATGTCCAAGACAGGAGGGATAGCTAAAGGCCTATGCTGAGGAAGAAGAAGAAATTCTCTAAGCCTCTTCTTGGAAGCAGAATATTCCTGTCCTTCCCAATGAAAATGTTCCCTCATCTCATGCAAGGTTTCCCCAAAAGAAAAATCCTCAGGCGGAGAGGCCGAGGGCAAAGAATCCTCAGCATCCGAATCCTCATAAGGGGGAAAGGAATAGTCCTGATCAGGGGAAGAAACAGAAGATACAGAAGCCTAGTCAGAGGAATCCAGAGTAACATCCTGTCAAGGCCTTTTCTCAGGAGGGGGGGTGAGAACCCCTAATCATTGTAAGCAAATCTTCAGCCATCCTCAATAATTGTTTTTGTGTCTTGGGAGTGGATTCAGAAGCAGCTTGAGCTGGAACTTTAGACTTAGTAGGAGTCTTTGTCTTTGCCTTTGAAATAGTGATGTGAGTAGGCCTGAAAACCCCCTCAGAAGCCGGTACCTGCACAGCGGTTCCGGACCCATCTGAAGGAGCGACGTCCGAAGGTCCTGCAGCAGTAAAAATAGTGGGCCTTGATGGCTCCCCATGGGAGTCCGTATCGGCCATCGGTTCAGAAGTGGCGGACGACAGGGGCTGCAAAAGCACCTCACTGACGACAGCCGAATCGGACGCTGGCTCCAGTTGCAACGAGTCCTGTTTGGACCTCGGAGGCCTGTCTTTGTCTTTGCTTCTTTTGAACTCCGGTAGTGTCCGACGACATTCTATAATTGAAGCGTCTGCCAAAATAATTTAAAGCCCAATCGTACCTGCGCTTGATAGTACGAGAGTTGAACCTGGCACAGAACCGACAACAAGAAACGTCGTGGTCAGGGCCTAAGCAAGGTAGACAGTAAGAGTGGAAATCTTTATGAGGTATTTGTTTCCCACACGCTATACAATTATTACCTTTTTCTGACATCAGAGGAACAAGAAAAAGATTCCCCAACGGGGTACTTAGCTTTGAGAAGAGAAGTAAGAACTTCGGACCGACAACAACCAAATATGCTGTTCGAAAATCGCCAACCAACATTTTGCGAGCTGCTTTCCACCGCACGGCAAGAAAGACTGGAGAAGATGGCGTCGGCTGAGGGCTATGTACCAAGGCGTACTGACGTCAGGATACTAGCTTATACAGCCGACGCCGGACCCAGACTTTGGGATTCTGGCCGACCTCGGGCTGCCTGCCGGCAGGAACACCCTACAGTTATGACTGCAACAGTGAAACACGAAGAACATCTTCATTGTTTTGCCTAAATAACAGCTTATTCTTGTAGCATTATTGTTGCTTATTCTGTTTCTTATAACATTTAGGTGTTTCAGATACAAAATAATTGTTTTATGCAACTACTACAGAAAATATAGGGAAATTTTTGTCCTAAAATCTCAGGACATTTGCCATATTTTCAAATATTTTGCAGAACGCAACTGCCCAAAGTGGACTGTCCCTCGCAAAGGTGGACAGGTGGTAACCCTAACCTATTATTCTATTTCTGTCACTATCAGACCTCTCATACGAATGGAGAATAATGAACACTGAATCAGGGACACTGCATAACAACATCAGGGACACATTTGCAAATTTGATGCTATTAACCTGACACATTGACAGACTCAGAGCATATGTATTCATACACATTGTTTGAGGTACATGCTGTTTGTGACTCTTAAATGTTGTCATTATTCATTACGTGTATTCCACCAC